>NC_046165.1:19223046-19345546 GCF_011064425.1 Rattus rattus
CATCATGGAAACTGTAGTGTGTCAGCATGTCCCGTAGTACACCCCTCTGTCTACACATCTTCATCTGCAAGTGCTCATCACAATGACTCATCAGTCTGGCTCTAGATCTCTGGCTTCTGTGATATCAGCATTTACAGCCTCAGTGGGACTCCTCGCTGTTAGCCTTTTGCTGCCCTGTGTCCTGGAGATGTTGCAGCCCTGGATCAGCAGAACTGGTTCCTACATGCACGTCAACTGTTTACACATCACAGGGATTTTGAGGTGGGCCACCAACTGCAGGAGGCAGTGTCAACTCTTGCACTCTGTCCTCAGGGCTGGCTCACCCGCTCTCCCTTGACCAGGGCCAGCACCGCTGGTGAAGGGCAGGACTGGTTCTCCTGAGATCCAGACTGGAGGAGATGGTGTATGCGTGGGGTAATCACCTCTGCAGCCATACCACTCTATGTCAGACTAGAGGTCTCCCACACTCACGCTGTTGAGGCTAGCTGTCATGCCCTGGCCACAGCTCCACTGTGTTGCCTCGGCAAAGTGCATTTCTGCTCACCCAAGTGCTGCCAGTGGTGAAATGTACCCTGCAAACAAAGCTTGGATTAAAGATTAACCATGGACTCTCCAGCAATGGACAAAGAAACACAGCTTATTGGTGGTGGTGTTCTTATATCAGTCACGGACAGAGCAGACAGCAGTCCTTTGTTCATCCTACCTTGGTGCCTGTCTTAGTCCTAAGACTCATAAAGATCAAATCAAATGACATCCAGGCAGCACAGTGCAGGAGGAGGAAGACAGAGACCTGCAGACGGTGGCCCCACTCACACACCTGCCATCCAGCACACTGCACAAGCAGGCCATAGACACCCACTTGCACAAAACATGCAGCACACAGGATGGAGGATGTCACCCAGGGGCCATTAGCTATGCAGGAGCCACCACAATGTGTGGGTGTGTCCTGCTCAGATGATAGAGAAAGAGAACTGAGGCAGCTTGAGCTTAATGAAGAGGGATGGGACTGGAGACTCAAAGGATGGAGAGGCGTAGCCTATAAGGAGTGGACAGCCCAGCCACCTTGGGCCAGGGTGAGGTCCAAGACAAGGCTGTCACTGAGGGCCATGCTCAGTCAGTGAATACGTAGCTACAGGGGTCAGTGTCGATGTCCGTGCTCATATCAACACTAGAGAATGTAGGCAGCCACCAGGGACATGGATGTCTAGGAGCTGTGCATAGCTGGCCCCTCCCCTCACTGGGTCCAGTGCTCTTGAAAGCAGGCCACAGCTCTCACCACTGGCAGCACTCGAAGGAAGATAGATGTCTACCAAATGGTTGTTTAAATTAATTATAGGAAGTTTTACAAGACATGACCTCATTTTCCGAAAGAAAAAAATCAATACTACATGAATAGAATATACTCCCAATATTACACATGGTTACATACTTTCAATAATTTAAAAGGGATATTGAAAATATTCTATGTTAATAGCACTTATCTTTGAATAGGAATGACCATGCTCTCTGCTTTTCCCTGCGGTAATTTCTTGCCCATTTTTTTAAAATAAGAAAAAGTAGGAGGAGGTTTAGTGAGAGCTTAGTGTGCTCTGAGTTCTATGACAAGTTTAAATTTTAATCCTCGGTAATTCTGTATAAGGGATATCATTTTATTAACACATAGAAATGGCACTGAATCTTAGAAACATACAGTAATGGTCAAGGGCATAGTGTACCTTGTTTCAGACGTGAGATCTGATCGGACACACTAGGCAGACTCATAAGAAGCTATTTGGTGTTCTGCCACTGATGCATACTTAGTGTTTCTAACACTACAAAGCACACAAGCAAGAAACAATCACTAATCCGATAACACAAAGCTTAAACAAGCAAAATAAAACCAGAACCACTTTACCAGTGAGTAATGTTTAAAGTCATTTGGGAGGCTCTATTTTAAATTTTCATTTTTTTTCAGTGCCAGGCTTCTGAGATACTGTTTCAGCCATCCCCCCTTACCCCACAGAGCAATCTCCAGGATTACATATGAGAGAATGAAGTCACTCATTTCTTTCCATAACAGAGAGTTCCATTGACCAGCATTTTTTAAACTATGTGATATGACTGCTTTAGTGACAAATGACCTTGGTGTCCTTTGGATACCTTAAGCTTTTCCTTAGAATTCTAGCTACTTGGATTACTTCACTCTCTATGCACAGCAAATGACGACTTGTAACTTGGCATCGCCCAAGCTCTGGCATTCTGTTTCTGCTGTATGGTACAGTTCTCATTACTATCCAAGGCTCCCTGCCTCTTCTCTCCTACCAGGTTCTACTTCTACCTTGCAGATGACTTAAATCCAATTTCACCGTCCTTTTATGTTCAAGAGACAAATGTGGCAAGAGTCTAGCCAATCCAAAAAAACCAAAAACAAAAAGTCTAGTAAGGAGATGGGTGCTACATGCCATATGACTTCCTGCTGAGATGATCATTACAATGGTGCCCCTGAGATAGGCGCCTAAGCAACCTGAGGTACCTGAGGACTTCAGAGGCCATCTGATCTATATTTTCCTGTTGCTGTTCATACTGGCGGTGCTGTATCTGAGTTAGGACAGCATATAGGGCAATGCTCATTTTTTTGTTTTAGAATGTCCTTACCTATGACAGAATAGCAAATGATGCACCAAGCCAGTGATCTGGTTACATATTAGATTTCCTTGAAGCTCTAGCACTCCACTGGAATGAGCAAGGTCACCGTTCAACATTAGTGGTCCATACCTGCTGAAGCCAGAGAATGAGAGAATCTAGACTTTATAAAAATGTCAAGAGATTTTTGAAAAGCATAATGTAGAGACATCATGCTTGACTGACTGGGACCGATTGTTAAAAAACAAAACAAGAAAACAAAACAAAACAAAACAAACAAACAAACAAAAAAAAAAAAACCAGTAGTAATTTCAGGTTGTGAAACCAGGTAGATAATGACTTCTGTACTCAGCACACTTTGTAGTGGTCTGGAAGATCTGTATTCAAGATGGAAAAGTAAAATTGGAGTATCATCACAGGCTAAATATTTCAGCATGAGATTATAACCAATCCTTTGAAAAGGCAACGGTAGTAGAAACATAGGGATGTCCTCCTGTTTAGGGAGAAATAATCACCAAAACTTAAGGTCAAATACCTGTGTTCTCTAGGAGCATAAGGGAGATTGAACATTGCCATCCCAGGGACACCAAAAGTAGATTTAGTTGATTTGCCGAAATTGATGGCTATAAGAAGCATAAATTTCATTTTACCTATAGATCAAAGGTCTGATCTTTTGGGGATAGAACCAGAATGCTGGCAGTGCGATTCTCTTGGAGGCTCTGGTGTAACTTGGACTGGTGTTTTTTTTTTAAGTCAATAGAGGTTGATTGTGTCCTTCCAATCAATCATTCTGACTTATTTTAATTTTCCATTTATTGACCTTTTAATACATTTGGCCCTTTAGGGTAACCCAGAATATTTTAAGATCAGCCAATCAGCAACTTTAGTATGACCTAAAACTTAAATATTCCCCTTACCGTGCAGGAGTCATAGGCTGGGGATTGGAGTTTGGGCCCCTTTGGAAGACAGACATTATTTTACTTTACATAGATGACTGAGCAGAGTAAAGTATGTTCACTCAAGACCAGGAGCATCGGTAGCAGAGGTTGCAGTGTGAATGGATTAGGGCGCCTGCGATGTGAGTGCAGAAACCTCAGGGGACCATGACATGTAGATGCGCAGGAAGTCAAAAACTAAGGGTGACAAAGCAATGAGCAGACTTATGTAAGTGGCCTCTTATCAAGAACACAAATTCTAGTCAGGACTTTCCTTGTGCTTTTAAATGTAGGGTTCTCTACATTCTCTGTTATTTAAGAAGTTAGAAGCAACATATAAAGTTACTGAGATGGCCTCAACCTTGTCCTTGTTGGCTGATAAGTCATGACCATTACTCTCCTGTTAATATCTCCAGGATTTAAAATCGTGGTTTAAAGTAGCTGTTTGGAGTTAATTTTTAAACCGACAAATGGAAGGATAATGTGCATTTGGTAGGGTGGACAGATGGGTTTGCGTGAATTTTAAGACAATGTTTTCAAAATTATATTTCTAAAGAAAAATAGTGATTATATTCTACTGGCTTAAATTAAATTTCTTTGTTACACTGACACCATCAAAAGTTATTTTAGGGCTGGAGGGACTGGTCACCAGTTAAGAGAATGCATTGCCTTTTCAGTTTGGCTCCACCATCTGCACCGGACACTCACAAATACCAGCCAATCCAGCTTTAGGGGTGTATAGCCTCTTCTGACTTCTGTGGGCATTTGCACTCACGAGCAGACCCCCACATAGGCACACACATGACATGTGCACATTATTAAAAATGAAATTAGGTTCCAAATGAACTCACAGTTACACATTGACATAAGGGTGGGAATTATTTATTAAATCAGTCTTTGAATTTGGCTTCTTGATCTATACAATCAGTTGAATAAGAGCAGTTATAATACACACTGAAAGATTATTCAACTAATATAAATATATAGTCAATGCTAATGTATACTGTAAGTGAAATGAGACATAGGATTGCCATAGTATAGATGATTTATATTAAATCTTTTTTTTCTTTTACCAAAAGTAGTTTTTTTCCCCACATAATATATCTTGATTATGTCCCCCCTTCTCTATTCCTCCCAGTTCCTTCCCATCTGATCTACCATCCAGTTATACCCTCTTTCTGTCTGTCATTAGAACACACACAGGCTTCATTGGTTGATTACTCCCATAAGCTCTGGGCCACTGTTGTCCTAACATATTTTGCAGGAAAGACACCATTGAGTAGCAAGGGAATTGTGGCTGGACTGGTGTTTACTTTTCTCCTTCGGTAGTTTATAGAGTCTCTTCCTTTATAAAAGATGCTAGCACATAGCTCTATGTTGGCACCAGCTCAGCTTCTCCATGTTGAATACATCAGTGTAGGTGTTGTCTTTCCTTGACACCATATTGTGGAGAGCTCCCAATAATCTCTGCAATAGTTTGGGGTGTTTGGGGGTTCCCATGGGATTCCTTGGCAAACAGATTATTTAGATGCAATCCAATCCCAGTACTGGAAGCTTCATTTGGTGACAAGAGATAACTAGATGAGGCTCTGTCTCCCCATTATTTGGCAACTTCACGTAGATCACCCTCATATAGATATATGTTTTAGGAGACATCTACAGGATTGGGTTTCCATATGCCTCCTCAAATGGCCCTTAATTTTATTTCCTTCCTTCCTCATCCTCCCCTCCCCTACTTCCCTCCACTTAATCTTTCCGTTCCAGTCTCCCGTCTTCATCCATCTTCCTCCACTAGTTCCTAATTCTATACCTAACATCTGTGATTCTGTGGATTGCAGCTTAGTTATCATTGGTCTGACAAGTAAAACTCACACAAAAGGAAATGCATGCCATATTTGACTTTCTAGAACTAGGATATTTGTATGGAATGATTTTTTTTAACTAGTTCCACCCATTTACCTCTGAATTTCATGCTTTTTTTCCCCATTTTTTAAAAGGCTGAGTAATACTCCATTGTACAAGTGTACATTTTTTTTCATCCATTCATCTATTGAGGGACATTTAGGTTGCTTCCAATCTCTGGCTACCATGAATAAAGCAGCGTTGAGCATGGTTGAGCAAGTGTGTTTGTTTGTGGTCAGATAAACCATCCTCTGGATGTGTCTAAGAGTGGTATAGCTGGATCTTGAGGTAAATTGAGTCTCATCTCCCCGATCACCAAGAATGTTGAATACTCCTTTAATTGCTTCTTGGTCATTTGAATTTCCTCTCTTGAGAATTCTCTGTTCAGAACTGTACTAAATTTTTTAAATTGGGCTGTATTTTTTATATCTAGTTTTTGAGTTCTTAATATATTTTGGATATTAGCCCTCTATAGAATGCGGAGTTGGTAAAATCTTTTCCCATTCTGTAGGTTGCCACTTTGTCTGAATGATAGTGTCCTTTGTTGCACAGAAGCTTGTAAGTTTCATGAGGTGCCAATCACTAACTGTTGATCTTAGTGTCTGTGCTAATGGTGTTTAGTTCACAAGGTCTTTTCCTGTGCCATTCAAGGCTATTCCATTTCCTCTTCTGCACAGTTCAGTGTGTCTACTTTGATCTTGAGACCTTTGATCCATTTGGATTTGAGTTTTATGCAGGGTGATAAGTATGGATCTATTAGGATTCTTGGAGTGAGGAGAGGTCACACTGCTTCCCGGGCTGAAGTCGCCTGTGTGATCCCAGGGACTGGGATAAAGAGATGAGTGAGGGGAAGGAAGGTTGTAGGGAGAGATCTGTGTGAGCCAATGGAGGGGTGAGCTGAGAGGAAGGGGAGGGCACATCCGGTGTTCTGTTTCAGAGCTGGGCATGAAACTGGGAGATTCGACTCGGAAAAATGGAGGGACAGGCAAAAACGATTAGCCTACTTAGCTCCGTGGTCAGAGTGTAATGTTAAATCTTGAAGTAGTTTCTCAAAAAGATCTTTGGATTGATAAACTGATGAATTATAGTAGATCTAGGTAGAATCTACCCCTCCCCCTTTATTTGGTAGATAACAGAAACACGCAGTCCATTGTGCTCTGGAGACTGGGAACTCTACTACATTTCTTGCTCTGTCATTTCTCCATGTGCATAAGTTGTTGCCGCTTTTGTTTTATTTTATTTTTCTGTTTAAGGATTTGTTTGTTTGTTTTCTGCTTATTTTTCTGTCTTTCTAGGTAGCCTTCGCCAGCCTAATATTTGCTATGTAGTCCAAATTGGCTTTGAACTCCTGGCAATACTCCCGACTTAACTCTTTGCCTGCTGGGATTACAGGTGTGTCCTACCACACCTGTACTATTTTGTTCTTATTATTCAGTCCTTGTTTTTGTTTACTAATTTATTTCAGTTTCTTATTTGCATTTTTTTTTTGACACTCTGACAAAATCCCTGGGAGAAACAACTTAAGAGAAAAGGGTCTATTTTGAAAGGTTCAGAATGTCAGAGGATCCCAACCACGATGTGAGGCAGGGGCGATGGTAGAAGTGGCTGAGTTGAGGTAAGGTCTTAGCCTGTGTTGGTGTGGGTACCAGGCAAATGGTCACTTCGTGGTACCTGAGGAGAAAACAGGAGCTAGACTGGATCCAGGTGAGCTGCTTCTGTTTGCAAGGCCACGTGTTCCCACAGTTCACAGCCCTCCAAAACAGCGCCACGAGCTGGTGAGTTTTCACATGTGTGCACTACCAGGAACGTACAGTATATGGGAAGAATCTTGCATCGCCTCACTGGTAATCCTTGTCCAGGTGAACTGGAAGGGTCCTTAGAGCAGGAGTGAGCTGAATTGCTAAATAGAGTTCCATTATTTTCCTATCAGATCAATAAATTTCACTTGTCCTGAGGTACTATTTATGGATTAAGAAAGTACCTGTAGTAACATCTACAGACAGAAATGTATAGGGTTAAATTCATGGGTCTAGGAGGCATTTTATAATAATACCTTTTTTTCTCACACAGAATATTTATCGGCTTTCTGTGCCATGTTGCTGAATTTAAGGAATAAAATTACTGCTTTCAGTTACTTTATATACGTAAAATGTATTCAGCTTAAGAACGTGCAAGATAAATGTCTGATTTCAAGTTATCTATGCTCCCCCATCTTCCTATTTCAGTTTTCTCAATCCATGATGAGATGTGATAGTACAGAAAGCCATGAATGGGAAGCTCAGTATGAGGCCTGAATCCAAGTCCACTTTATTCTAAAAGGCAGTGTGCATTTGTCTGTTCTTTCCGGTTTCACGGGATTGTGGGGAAGAGCGACTGCAAACACTATGACCATTCCCAACGGTAATAAAACTTTTGAGTTAATTAACTGAGAAGAAGGTAAGAGGAAATGTCATTATGAGGGCTAAAGTTGTTTTCCTATCATTTTGAAAATTAAGTTTTTTTATCTCTTGAGATTATATTAATTATCATTTCTGCTTCCCTTTGCTCCCTTTCAAATTTTTCATGTATCCATCTTGCTCTCTTTCAAGCTCATGGCCCATGGCCTTTTGCTCTTAGTTGGTGGTGGTGATGGTGGTCGTGGTAGAATGGGGGAGAGGAGGAGCATAGAGAGAGGGAGAGGGACAGGAAAAAAACAGGAGAGGGGGGAGAGGGGAGAGGGGAGGGGGGGGAGAGGGGAGAGGGGGAGGGGAGGGGGAGAGGGGGAGGGGGAGAGGGGGAGAGGGGGAGAGGGGGGGGAGGGAGGGGGAGAGGGGGAGAGGGGAGAGATCCTAAATTCATAAACACGACCTGCTGGTTCTGCATAATGTTACTTGTATGAATATATTTTCAAAGCTAACCATTTGACCATTTGGTTTTGGATAGCCAAAGGGTGTGGTCTTCCTAGGAAAAAGTACTTCTCCCATTTAGCCTTCTTGTCTTTGGTAGGACTGAGTTCTTATGAGCTTCCCACATTAGCACATCTATTGTTGTTACCCTTAGTCAGCTTAGTTCAGGTGGCCATGCTTCTGACACTTCTCCGTGTTACTCCGGACATTTCTTGGAGACACAATCTTGCAGCAATTTCTCTGATTTTCTGGGTCTTAGCGCCTTTCTGCCTCTCTTCTGAAAGGACTCCTGAGCCTTAGGTGCAGGAGTTGGTCTTAGATGTGTCCATTGGGACTAGTTGCAAATTGGTTGGCTGTGGTTTTCTGATGATTCCCTGCCCATTGCAAAGAGGAACTTCCTTCTGAGAACCACACATATATCTGAAGATCTGGAGCTAGGAAACTCAGATGAGAGAGAACATATGATGCTTGCCTTTCTGGGTCTGGGTTTCCTCCCTCAACACGACCTTCTCCAGTCCAGTCGTTTATCCTGCTGGATGTTAGGGAAGGAGCTCTTTTTCTACCTTAAAAATTTAGTCTCTGCATTTATGGATAAATATATTGCCTTAGCTCAATCAAAAATAACATGATGATCTAGTAGTTGTCTTTGGTAAATTTAATTTAATAGAGCACAAAGTAACATATTAAAATTCCTGTCTGAAATAAAGGATGGTTCATAATTTAGTCTTTAGAATTTTAGACTGGTTATGTAGCTCAATGGTTGAGTGTTTTGTCTGGAATGTGTGAGGCCCTGGCTTAAATTCCTAAAACCATGCAGAAAGTGGGGAACTAGGCTGCAGATATAGCTTATTCAGTAGGGTACTTGCCCAACATGCACAAAGCCCTTGGTTCAATTGCCAATGCCACATTTACTAGGGATGGTAGTCCCAAAATAATATATATATATATTATTACATATATATAATCAATATATATAAAATCAATATTTCAAAGGCTGAAGGAAACCTGATGTGGTACTATAAGAAATGTAAGGATTGAAGCAGCTGGAGGTCGCACAGTGTATGTAAGTGTGATTTACCATGGAGTGTAGGATAATCATGAGTCAAAGGACAGATACAGCTCTATGCCACTGGAGAAAGGGTAAAGGCCTCAGAAGAAGGCAAGGGAGCAAATGAAAGAAAGAGAGGTAGCATCTTGATGCTTCAGGGACAGAATGTCTCCAAGGACATGAGTAGACTCAAGCTTTTTGATACATCTTCTAAGTCATGAAATCACTCTAAGCCTCAGTGTCTTTTGCCCTTCAGACGGGGCATTGACAGTAACTCCTTGCAGGTTTCAGGTAAGGAAATGTGTTTACCACATATGCTATACATGGCACAGGACACGACACTGAGCGAATCACCAGGAACAGTTTACCATCCTTTAACAACAACCTGTATGGGATTTCCAATAGGAAAAGACAGGCAGCCAGCAGCTCAGGGAGGAGGGGAAGGGAAGAGAGTCAAGGAAAGAAACTGGTGTTTGCCTAGGTGACATGCTCTTGAATGTCAGGAATGCCCTTGCCAGATCTCAGAGACTTGATACTGAGAAACCAAGGAGGCTGTGTCCACTAAGAACTCTACATGAATGTCAAGGATGGCAGTGACCTGGGGAATCTCCAGGACACTCTGGAGCCTCAGGCCCAAGTCGAGTGGCCATCAAGGAAAACCCGAAGGAGGATTCAAGAGCCCTGGGCAGGGGTGCACCTCATGGACTACCCCCTGAACCAGGAACAGGACAAGCTGGAAAACTCATTATTTGGGTATTCTGTCTACTTTATCCTGAATTTGGTCTGGGAATTTGACTCAAGTGTGTTGGATGGCAAAGAGAACAAACGTCAAGAACATCACAAGAAAATGTAGGAAGGATAAATGTGTGAAATGGAACAGTACAATCTGTAAGAGAAGCAGGCACCACTGAGTGTATGTGCAGCCAGACGTGAGCCTGCTACGCTCTGCCTGCTCTAGCAAGGAAGGACCTTGGAAGAACGCTGGGCCAGACTTTGCCTGGTACATTTACCAGAGACCAATAGAGGCAAGGTAGATTATATGGCTGTTCTGTGCAGTATCACAGTTGGTTGTATGAGACTGTAAATAGGTTTAAAATACATTGTGGGGGCCGGGGGTGCTGGAGAGATGGCTCAGTAGTTGAGAGCACTTGTTACTCTCCCAGTCTGGTTGCCTATAGCTGACTATAGCTTCAGGGCCCCTGACGACCTCTGAGAATCTCTGAGACACTTCCATTTATAGACGGACACCTATACAAACGCACTTGCAAGAGCTCACACGTGCACGCGCGCGCAGACACACACGAAACTTCTAAAAATAAATCTTTATTTGTCATGTAATGAGTCATGATAATTATACTTTCTTACACGAGTATACCAGTTTACAGAGCATGCAGAATCTTCTTTAATTCTAAAAACACACAGGAAGACAGTGCTTGTTTAGTTTCAGATTTTGCAAATGAGGACAGAGTCTCAAAGGACTTTAAGCTGCATGCCCAGGGTGGTTCTGCTGTTACTGAAACCAGCTGCCTCGGTACTCATTCATATTCAACAAACATGGAGTGGGTTCCTCTCCTCTGCCAGGCTCTTGGCTGGAGGCTGAGAATACAAAGACAATGCTCAAATGAATTCACAGAAAGCTGGGGGGAAATATATCCCAAAAAAACATGATTCAAATATAATGAAGTAAAGAGAAAAAAAGATACAAGGTTGCATGTGACATTGTTAATTGAGACTACACACAAAGGGGACTGGGAACCTAAGCTGCTTGGGACAGGTGTCACTAGAAGCCCTTCCAGAAGGAATGGGTAGGTGTTTAGGGGACGGAAGACAGAAAGCTGTTCTAGGCACCGACACTCCCACGCAGAAAGCCGCGGGAGCTCAATAGCACATTCTAGGGTGCCAAACTGAGAAATTAACAGCCTTGAGTTGCAGGTGGAAGACGCAGAAGCCAACTTTAAAACAGTCTTTTCAGGCCGAGCTCAGGAGCCTGAATTCCCATGCTGTAAGTGGCCGGGATCCACTGCAGGATTTTAATTGTGTGAGTGACAAGATCAGATTTGCTATTCAGAAAGCACACCCTGGCACAGATCAGTGGGTGGAATAGAAAGCAGTTACCCTGGAGACAGGCAGACCCATTAGGAAGCTCTGACAAAGATCCAGGAGAGAGAAAATGGGGATAGTGGTTGGAGGAGCGAGCAGATTCAAAGGCATTTTGAAGGTGGAACGGATGGTCAGGAGACGCTCATTCAGTATAAATGCTGGAGGGGAGGAAGAACCAAGGAGTGGTGTGGTTTCCAGCTTGGATTTCTATATGGATCGTGAATAATTAATGAAGATGGGGGGGGTAATGGGCATTTAAGAGGGAGGTAGTGGTAGATGGATATGATCAATATACATTTGTTTAAATGCGTGTAACTTTCAAAGAGTAAACAATTATTATTTTAATAGATCAAGGTATAAAATACAAAAGAAATCAAATGGGGGGGGCGTGCTATTGAATTCATATATGACCTGGTGAAGTTGATGTATCTTTTGGACTTCAAGGTGAAGAAGTCACATGTGGTGAATATGTTATCATCAGAGCGTGGAACAATGAAATGCAAACACATAGGAAGAATCATGGAATCTCCAGCTATAAAGCCAAGCTTTAACACAATCCATTAGCACCATCTCTGCAGTAAGTCCTAGCCCAAGCTTTGCTCCAAAGTACAAATTAGCATAGCAGCTCAGTAAACAATGCCTCTGAGCTTCTGGAAAGAAAGATGTTCAGTCACCATAGGCCCAGAATTAATGAAAAGTCACAGAAATAATGGCTCCATTCTCTGCTTGCTTTTGAACCTCGAATCGCTGGTTGGCAACAAGGTAAGGGACTTACAGAAACTGCTGAAAAGACTTTCTGGTAAATAGAGCACCAAGGAGAGTTCGCTTTTGATATCTGCTCTAACTAAACCATATATGCGCTTGTGCTCCAAAACCCCTAGTTCCCATTCTTGACCTGAATTCCTTTCCTAGTTGGAAAGTCTCGTTTGATTTTGATTACAGGATAAAAATGTCTGGAGGAAAACCTTCTGTGGGAATCGCCTGCTTCTCTTTCTACTTTTTCTTTTTACCAGATCAAGTTCCGGGAATTGGATGATACATACTTACATATTTATGTATATATTAGATATAATTTGCCTATATTTCAGCTAGAAAATAACTTTGGGAGAAAAACAAATTTCTTAGTTTTTGCCAACAACATAAATTTCAGACCTCACGAGTAAGAACCAATTTTTCTTTTGGTGGAAATGACGAGAGTATTCGATCAGTGAATTATCACTATCAAAACACTGAAAGGCTGTTATCTGTCTCCAAGTTGTGGTAGACATGGAACAGCCAATACCATAACTTTTTCCTTTTCATCCCCTCACAAAGGGGCCTTCGGCATTGAGGGAGCGTTCTGAGAGCATGAAGACCACACTTAACTCTAAAGACAAGGGGAAGATGGAGATGGGGGACTGCAATATGGAGCTCTGAGTTTCCCAAAAGGGTTGCTAATGATCCTGTTGTGGGGATTTGATGAGTTAACAAATATACAAATCCTAAAGGGATTCAGAAACCTTTAACACAGTATCTACCCCAGGACAGCGCTCAGAAACAGCATGAGGATCAGATGAATGAGAGTACGGACTTCCTCAAGGATGCCAAGCAAATAAATGCCCAAATCCTAAGAGCCCCTTCTTTATGTCTGGTACGAGGTGTGCTTCACTGTACCAAGCCACACATTCATTCTGGGCAGGTATGCTAACGATGCTTGATGTGTACGGTCATCCTACTCCGAAGTCTGTTGCTTTGGCCTATGGGAAGACAGAGGCTTCAAAGCAGTTAGCACCAACAATTGTTAATTGTTGCAAGATTAGTGATGTGCCCTAAGGGAACGAGCAGCGCTGTGCTGTGTGAACTGACCGTTGGTAAGCATCACTTTAACTCAGGAGAGCCTGTTACTGAACTGTCTTAAGGAGATGAGTCACAAGCAACACCTTGCTCTCGACTTGGCACTAAAGCCACATCACCCACTGAAAGGCATCACGATGTTGGCAACCTACTTGGGCAACATGGAGTTTGATGTTAAGCATCTGGGAGTTTCCAGCATAAGGAGGACACACGAGGGTTCAGAAATGACCTATAATGTCACCGAGCACTGTACAGCTGTCACTCCGTCTTTAAACTGGATGAGAAACCACAAAAGCTCTGGTTTCTCAAAAGCAGAGCTACAAGCTGTCAACGTGCTCTGGTCCTTGGAGGCTACCCTAAATTAATTACTTATTTCACAAATGGAGAGATGAGCCATCATTCGTGTGGGCAGAAGAAAGAACACGGAGCTAGAATCCTTACTGCTTATCTCGTTTTAGGGGATTAGAGACATAGTTACACACTTAAGGAGCACCATCTGTGCAAGAGGCACAATGCACTGACCAAACGCATGCTGAAAGTCTCCTGTAGAAGTTCAAACTCTTCCTGTTTCACTTCACATGCAGATGTTGGAAAGGGACAGGGCTCATGAAAGGCAGAAGCCAGCCCCTCCTTGCTGTTTGTGCTCTGACTACATACTGGTCAGGTGCCACTACTCACCGGCTCTCCTGACTTATTCTTCACACTTTTATCACGTCACTGACAATGACCTTCCTGAAGCACCATTTCCCTTCCAAAAAACACCCCAACAAAGCGATTTATAGCTGACCTCTGTTTTTCTAATCATGTTTTCTCTCCTCTCTCCAGCCTGGAAATCCTTGTGTCTCAGCTGCTCTCAATCAGGGCCACCAGTCTGGTGATCAGCTTAGCTGGGAGCAGGAACTCAAGGGCTTTGAAGTAAGTCAGGTGCCCTCTGTGGGCTCTGTTTCAACTAGATGCTACATCAATCGTCACCGTTTTAGGGAACGAAATGATGGGTTTGATCAAAATAGTAAGGCTGCTGTCTATGTCATGCTTGTCCCCAGTTTACATGCCTTTTCCAGCTAACCAAACCCAATGAGCCCTGAGTGAACCCTGATCTCTCCACCCCTACCCCCCCACCCACCCCTGTCTCAGCTCCAAATGGACAGAAGAGATGGGAAGGGACCAGCTGGGACACAGAGCCAAGCTTCTAGAATTAATGAGACAGTAACTCTCATCTTAGCTCCCAAGGAAGGACCTAAAGCTCTTGGCTGTGGCTAGGAGCATATGATTTTCCTGAGGGACCTGTTGAACAAGTCCCATCTCTCTCGAGTTTCAGCTTACAGAGCCAGAACTTAAAGCCTTTCCCTGATCCAAGACAGAGTATAGGACAGCCTGCTTCTCTTGTCTCTTTAGAGAGCAAGATGTCTTCGTGGCTTTCTCTTTACATAGCCATTGGTGTTCAACCTCACCTTAGGAAGAGAGAGAGAGAGAGAGAGAGAGAGAGAGAGAGAGAGAGAGAGAGAGAGAGAGAGAGAGAGAGAGGGAAAGAGGGGACCTCCCTAGAGAGGAACCAGGCTGAAAAACTTAATGGGGAAAAGAACCACACAACATTACAACAGCAAAACAGAAAGAGAAAATATTAGCGCATTACTTCGAGGTAGGTGAATTAAACATCTGCAGAGGCATTATCTCCTAGTCAATGAGTTAAATGAATTATTAATCCCGTTATATGTGTGTATCAGAGATTAGAGGGGAACTTGTAGGAGTCGATGTTCTTATTCCTTGTGTCTGGGGAATTGAACTCAGACCATTAGGCTTGGTGACAAATAGAAGCACACCCAAGTAGCCACGTGTAACTCATTGATTTGGGCACGATGACTACATCATCTGTATTGACCTACTTCCCAGACTAATACTGAAGTGCTATAATTTCTTGAATATTATCCACCTAGGAGGAAATGATACTCTGCCCATCGGTAGTAGTCAGGATGTGTTCAACATCAAGAAAATGTGTGCTGTGTAACCAGTAAGAACGGTTTTAAAAGTGTGGCTTTATATGACAGCAATGCACAAACATCCACGTGTATTACTGTAGTGTGCACAGTAGTCAAAATAAGGAATTAGCCCAGATGTCTGTCAATACATGAATACCTTAAAAAAAACTTAGTATAAATACACAGTGGAGATTTTTGCAGATATAAAGAAATAGAATTGTGTCATTTTCAGGAAATAAATGAACTGGAGGTTATTGAGATAAGAGAGACTCAGGGAAACAATAAATTAATTGATTACAATGTTCCAGACATGGTCTCACATATGTAAGACACTTGTAATAAAGATGTCGTCGCTGATAGTAGAAACAGTGTTTTCTGTGAGTCCCTGTGAGTCTATATGCTCATTTGTAAAGAAAAATAATAATAAATAAACACTGAATCGCACCTCACTGCTCCATTTAAAGAAAGCTGTGCAGTTGATGCTGCAGACTTCCAAACTTAGAAGTTCGAAGTGAAGGTTTTATAAAAGATATTGCACTTTCTCAATAAAGTTGCGAGGGAGGGGATCTGGGTGTGGCTCCCCGGTAGAGCACTTGTCCACACGCAGCGGGCCTTGGGTTCAGTCAGGCACAAACACAGAGACACACGCACTCACGCACAGCATAACAATTCCTTCAGTTTTCAAAATCAGTATATAGTTAAAACAATCACAGCTAACTGTTAGATCATAACAGAAAAGTTATGATCTAAACATTTTAAAACATTAGCCTTTGCGCCCAGTGGAATCCCTCCACAGACACACAATCCAGTTTTGATGAATTAGGGCGCAAAGACTTTTCTGTGCTACTCAAAGAGTGGCTTAAAAGGGGCAAAGTTAATCGAAATGTCTGTGAACGTCTGGCTTCACTCTCTCCGGTTAGGCTCTCTGAAGCACAGCTTTGAGAGAACCAAGGAGACACGGCCTAAGCGAGGAATCCAGCATGGGTCTGAAGGCTAAAGAGTGAAACGCCAGTGTGCAGAGAGGGCAGTGCCTCTAACTCAGAGAACTGTAGCTCAGATTCCTGACAGAACTGAGACAGAACTCAGTCACATAGTAGCTGTACAGTTAACAACATTAATTCAACTGGGCGTGACTTAATTTCTATTATGTAATGGAATAAGTGGACAAGGTAGTGAATGCCTGTCATTCTGGCACCAGGTAGGCTGAGGCAGGAGGATTACAGTGAGCTAACAGCCCACCTGATTTATTTACAGTTAGCACCGGACTAACCTGAACCAAAGGCTGAAACCTTGTCTCTAGTCAATCAATGAAGAGAGGCATAAAAATAACCATGCTACCCAGAAAGCACGGGATTTTCAATTCTGTAAGTAAAGTAAGTCTACTCCCAAAATGAGACTGCTATTCAAACAAACAAACAAACAAACAAATGAACGAAAGCAGAAGTCGGACACAGGAGAGTGATGCTGCCATCACTAGTCCATGGCCTAGGCTCCAGTGTGATTAGGTTCAGCAGGCAGGATGGGTTTGTGGAAAATGAATGTGCAAGGGTCCTTTCTCAAAGTGACTTTGAATTTTATCAGTCAGAGAGAGCAGAGCATTAGATCACCATGAAGGGCCTCCAGCCATGAGTGACTGCCCTGTCACTAGGCAAAGACTGAACACACACACACACACACACACACACACACACACACACACACACACACACACACTGCTTTCACACTTGCTGACAGTGAAATCCACACCCTCAAGCTGTGCTCTCTGTGAGCACAGGAGGAGCCACAGGAGGTCTCTGGGGGGTGTGATACACTTCTCACAGGAGGCTAACTAGGAGAGAGCATCGGCATACTGAGTGTAACTGTGCCTTTGCTTCTGAAAATGACGGCCCACCGGTGCAAGGCTGTGATTTTCTGAACGTATTCCCATTTCTGTGGCCAGCCTTGTGTTCCCTAGGCTGTTTACAAAGAATACATTGTGGGTATGATTTTTTTCCGCTCTCTTTTTAGAATGCTTCAGTAAGCTTTGCAACTTTGCTGGTCAGAAATAATGAATTTGCACACACACACACACACACACACACACACACACACACACACACACACTGATACACACACACAACCTAGCCTGCCTTACTTTTATCAGTTAATAAAGAGAACCAAACTATTCAGAATATTTAATACAAAGAACAAAAGTGCAGCACCACATGAAAACTGTCACAAGTGTTTTCTGCTCTGCTGCTCCGTCCTGTCTTGTCTAAGCACTTTATCTGCATGGATACTTTCCAGGAGACAAATCTTTCAATCAGAATATTTGTGGGTTGAAGCCTGTGTCCTGTCAGGTTGCGTATCAAAATTTCTGGTGAATTTTTTTTTCCTTCTTGATCTTTCAAACCTATAAAAAGGACTTCCAAAGGCGGAACCCTAGATATTATAATTCAAGCACAGAAAAAAGAAAAAGTGGTAAAAAGATTTTTTTTTCACTGCTAAATACAGAATGTTCCTCTGTTAGGTGCCCTTAACACACTGACAAAGCGTCTATCTTTGTTTTATCTGAATGAAACAAAATGTAGATTTAAACATTACATTTTGGGGTAGACTTTGCTATTTCTTACTAGTCTAGGAACATATTTCCAAAAGCAACATCTACTCTGATTTAGGCTTCTTGGAAGAGAAGAATGAAATTGGAGCTGAGAAAATGTGGCTGGTAATGAACTCTGTGAAGGGATTTTTATACTCTGCCTTTGGCACTCCGTCCCGTGAAAGAATCATGAACTTGGAGGATGGCTGTTAATGGTCTCTTGCTTTTCTGTGCCAGCGAAACCACCACCTCAGATGGTAGAAACCACTCAGAAGGATCAACTGCTGCCGACGGAAAGAGTAGCAACCTCGTGGGTAATTTCGTGACAGGATATCACAGGAGGGACTTTTCCAAAGGGGAGGGGTGGTGGCAGCATATGGTAGCATTAGTCGCTGACCTAGTTGGAGTTGCAGGGAGAGAGTGGAGGAAGAGGCATCTGCAACATCCTCATGCTTTGATTGGCTCTACATCCTGTGATCACATTTTACCCTACAGACTGACCTCTCTTTAAAACATCTGGGCTTAGGATTTGTTGATTTTCCAATGATGCAAAAGCAGTCCACACTCAATAGAACCCAGACTTTGGGTTTTTGCATTTTGACCTTCTACTGTGTGAATGGTGTGTGAGACTGTACTCTCTTACACTAACGAGCAGAAACGGTAAGAGCTGTGTCTTCCAGGGGTGGAAATGACAACCTGCAGTGTCATGTGTTAAGCATTGAGTGTTGTGTTCAGTAATTTCCCCTTAATGATATTTCAAGTGGGGATCACACTGCAGTGTTATCCATGGACTCATGTGTCTGAATAGGTTGTCCCTTGCTAGTGGCATTGTTTTGGGAGGCTTGGCTAGTGAATCACTGGTCTGGGCTTTTAAAGGATACAGATAGTTCCTTGTTTGATGCTTGTCTACCCTCACAAGGTTACTGTATTCGAGCTCCCAATCCAGGATTAGAGCTGCCCCTGTCACCATAATGGACTGTGTCACTTAAACTGTGAGACAGTGTGAACCTCCCTGCCTTGTGTCGCTCCCACCACGTATTAGGGTACAGCAACAAGGATGATCAACACGGATGAACTGATCAGGATGTAACCACTCAAAGTCAAGAGGTTTGATGCCTTGAAATCTTTTTCATCTTGGATATTTGCCTGAGTGGCTACCTCTGTGCTTTTCTTGTGTTTCCTCTGTGCCATTTCAGAAGCACGGAAGATAAAATTTCTCTGAACATACTCTGCCATCTTCCAACACATTCTGAGAGTCATTTTTGTATTACTGTTTTCTTTTAACCAGTCTTCTCCCCGAATGCTGACTTTTCCTGGGTTGTCCGCCTTAATATTGTAATAGCCTTGATTGTCGTGATTATGATGTTTTCCCTTTCTGATATGTCACTTCAATCATTTCTAGATTCATTTTTGGCAATATTGCTTTCGTGGCTTACAGGATTAGATGGCATCTCTGAGGCAGCTCTGACAGAGACCAGAAGAGTTAAAACATCCAATAGAGAGAAGACTTGGGAAATCCAACGTCATTCATTCTTCACCCTACTCCTAGCACAACAAAAGCAAGCCGCAGTACTCATCAGGATGGACAGTGTGTTTAGTCATTTCCCTTAGATTCAAAGGTTCCTGCTTACAGCAAAACTTTAGAGATTGCCGGAGTTTAATGGTCATAGCTTGTTTACTCTCAACTGCGTCCTAGTTTAGGCTTGTAGGGAGGTATGTTGAGATGAACCAAGAGAAAAGTGAAGCCTTCACTAAGAACTGGTACTCAGGAAAAAGAGATAAAACGAGCTGCTTAGACTAGCACCAATGTTAGGTAGAGAGAAAAGCTCTGACAGAGACGGCACAAAAATCTGAAGGTTCACACGCATTCCGGTCTGGGTCAACAACTTCAAATTTCCTTTGCCAACCAACCATGTCTTTGACAAAATGATTCTTCTACCTACACCACAGAGGGATCCAATGCAGGTTTCTCTTCCTGGATTTGGGCATTCAGAATCTGGACAAATTCCTTCCCACCAGAGTCCAGTACAAAAGTAGTACCATGGCAGCCCCTGCAGGTACTTGAATCATTTTTTCCTAGACACATCAAGAGAATTTAGTGATAAGAGGATGGTGTAAAGTGAGAAATCCCATTAGGAGAATCTCTTCCTTCTGACAGGCACCTGTTTAATACAGCACTACAGTACAGCTGAGCAAAAGGATGCTGATGTTCTGAGTGATCATAAGAAATCACGAAGCCATCACTTTATTCGCAGTATAGAATATGGAATATTTCCTATTAGTATTCAGTTCCTTTGCCAATTACCATAGTAGTTTTCCCCCCTCCCCCTTTCTTTCATAGTATCTTACTTAATGTTTTATTGCTGGGAAGACGAACCATGACCACAGCACCTCTTATAAAAGAAAGCTTTTAATTGGGGGCTTTCTTTATAGCTTCAGAGTTTTAGGCCATTGTCATCAAGGGAGGGAGCATGGTGGCATGCAGACAGACATGGTGTTGGAGAAGTAGCTGAGAATGTATAGCTCCGTATAGATAGATCTGCAGGCAGCAGGAAGACACTTGGGTTGGCTTGGGCTTTTGAAACCCCAAAGCCCACCCCTAGTAACACATTTCCTCCAACAAGGCCACACCTTCTAATCCTTCTCAAGTGGTGTCACTTCCTGATGACCAGCATTTAAGTATATGGGCTTATGGGAGCCATTCTTATTCAAACCACCACACATAGTAGAGCTGTCAATGGCATTTTCTGAATAAATCAAGTCATGGTGCACTTCCCAGCATTAAGGTGACCTCACAGCCAGAGATTTTTCTCATCCCATGAGAGATTTCATTCAAGAACTGATCTTCTAACAATTTTGTTTCTCTTAATATCTTAAGAATGCTACAGACCAAGTGGGGTGAGGCACTGTGCTGAAGTTCCTCAAGCTTCTCAGAGGGATAAGCCCATGAAAGACCCAAAATCATGTGGTCACGCTGAGCATATATTTCACAAGCATCATGCTAGGATTTCATTTTTTTTCTCAACCCAAATAAATTCTTTTCTTCACTTTCTTTCAATGGGGATGGGGAGGGTGGTGGAATCATTTAATGAAAAAAATAAAACCAACAAACGTGTATTCCCTTGGAACAGTTTCATAGCTTACAGGAAGGCTTCATAAACCTGGGGACACTCGTTTTGACATGAAAACTCTCCTTCAGAACAGGAACTCTGACCCAACATGTGCACAGACATCATTTCAGTCACTTGCAAATTAACGAAACAGCTCATGCAAATGAGGAGGCCAAACTCTCAGGCCTGACAGATGGGTAAAACCTTCCTTTGCTAGGTTTTTAAGGCTGTCTGAAACCATTTGCTGACATCCTTCTCTGTGTGCGTGCATGCACCTCCTACAGGAAATTCAGCTCCAACGTGTCGTTTCTGCAGCTCCTTTAATCTTCTCGTCCCTCCTCCTGGCACTGGCATGTATTCCAGGACCGCAGTGAGCATTTACCAATGAAGGTGCTGACATCCGTATTTGTTTCACAGCCATATACCTAATGGTTCCACGATTTTGGAAACCAAAACTGTCAAAACGCCCGAGCACAAAAATCACAAGATGAGCCAAGGCGTAGTGTACGTGCCTTCAATCCCAGCTCTTGGAAGGTAGATGCAAGGGGATCTCTGTCAGTTCTAGGCCAACCTGGCCAATCACAAGGTGTACTGGGAGTTCTTTTTATTATGTTTCCCTTTTGCTATCTGGAATAGTTTAAGTTGCACTCAATCAGTGCTGATGACTGTATCCAAGTCTTTACGAGTGCTAAGCAAGTCCCCTGCTGAGCTTTTTTCTAGTCCAAAAACTCTTTTGAAATTTTCAATTAATCAACAAATTAGATGGTGTGTGTGTGTGTGTGTGTGTGTGTGTGTGTGTGTGTGTGTGTGTTGAATACGCATGAGAGTCAAGTGCGTGTACCCAAGAGTATACAAGCCAAAGCATGAAAGATTTCCAATGTCTTACTCAGTCATGTTTAAACATATTATCTTAGGAAAGGGTCTTTTACTGAAAGAGAAGTCTATTACTTGAAAGAAGAAGAAGATTTCAGGCCAGGTAGCTCCTGAAATATGACTATCATCATTCCACAGCTCTGGAGCCATAGCCCATGGGGCTATCCCTGGCATTTTAGGTGGGTGAGAGGGATTCAGACTCGAATCCACATGCCTGCATAGCACATGCTATTACCCCCTGAGCTGTCTCTCAGCCTCATGCTTTAATTTTTTTTAAAACTGACACAAAAACCATGAAAATGATATACCTTTAGAGGCTATCATTTGACATTTGGGAACAAATTTAGGGTTTAAAAGTCTGAGAAAAACCAGTTTTAGGTAGTGATATTTTGCTCTGATAACAAGTCTTTGAAACATTTTTAATGTAGTCTTAAGTGTCTCGAGGTACAATCACAGGGACAGTAGAGAATACAATGCACAATGTACTTATGGCTGTATTTTAAACAGCTTCTTCTATGGAATTTAAGAGTTATTATGCCCAAAAGGTACAAGAACAAAATTTTAGCTTCCAGTCTCCATCTGAGCCCTGAAGCTAAGGCTGTACCACAGCCCTCCATACCCAAATCCTGCACAAAGAGAGCTGGTCTCCCAGGAGTACTGTCACTCTTAAAGTCACAGGTAGGACCACCACTTTTGCTCCAATAACTGTCCAAAGAGGGACTCGCCAAGAGGGCATGGGGCACAGGAACCCCAGAGCATCAGGGAACAGAATTCTTCCTGTCTTCATGAGCATTGCAGAGCTAACCCTGTGACACAGTTTTCCACTCCCAAATCCTGCCAGGAGAGAAGTGGTTTCCCAGGGGTGCTGATGCACATAAGATAACAGGTGCACAGGAGAGACAAACTCCAGTCAGAGACAGCAATACAAACTAAGATCAGAGATAACCAGATGGCCAGAGGCAAGCACAAGAACCTAAGCAACAGAAACCAAGGCTACTTGGCATCGTCAGAACCCAGTTCTCCCTCTACAACAAGTCCTGGATACCCCAACACATGGGGAAAGTAAGATTCGGATTTAAAATCACATTCATGATGATAATAAAGGACTTTAAGAAGGACATAAATAACTCCCTTGAAGAAATACAGATAAGCAGATAGAAACCATTAAAAAGGAAACACAAAAGTACCTTAAAAATTACAGGAAAACACAACCAAACAGATGAAGGAATTGAAAAAAAACACCCAGGATCTAAAAATGGAAATAGAAACAATAAAGAGAGACACAAAGGGAGACAACACTGGGAACAGAAAACCTAGGAAAGACATCAGAAGTCATAGATGCAAGCATTACCAACAGAATAAAAGAAATAGAAAAGAAACTCTCAGATGCAGAAGATACCATAGAAAACATTGAAATAATAGTCAAAGAAAATACAAAATGCAAAAATCTCTTAACCCAAAACATCCAGGAAATCCAGGACACAATGAGAAGATCAAACCTAAGGATAATAGGTGTAGAAGAGAGCGAAGACTCTCAACTTAAAGTGCCAGTAAATATCTTCAACAAGATTATAGAAGAAAACTTCTCTAACCTAAAGAAAGAGATGCCCATGAATGTACAAGAAGCCTACAGAACTTCAAATAGATTGGACCAGAAAAGAAATTCCTCCCGTCACATAATAATTAAAACAACAAATATACAAAACAAACAAAGAAAAAAGCAGGAAGGGGAAAAGGTCAAGTAACATATAAAGACAGACCTATCAGAATTACACCAAACTTCTCACCACTATGAAAGCCAGAAGATCCTGGGTAGATGTCATACAGACCCTAAGAGAACACAAATGCCAGCCCAGGCTACTATACCAAGCAAAACCCTCAATTACCATAGATGGAGAAACCAAGATATTCAATGATAAAACCAAATTTACACAATATCTTTTCACAAATCCAGCCCTACAAAGGATAATGGTTGGAAAACTCCAACACAAAAAGGAAAACTACACCCTAGAAAAAGCAAGAAAGTAATCTTCTTTCAACTAACCCAAAAGAAGATAGCCATACAAACATCATTCCACCTCTAACAACAAAAATAATGGGAAGTGAAGCAACAATCACTTTTCCTTAATATCTCTTAACATCAAAGGACTCAATTCCCCAATAAAAAGACAACAGCCTGGATATGTAAACAGGATCCAGCATCTTGCTGCATATAGAAAACGCACCTAAGTGACAAAGACAGACATTATCTCAGAGTAAAAAGCTGGAAAACAATTTTCCAAGCAAATAGTCCTAAGAAACAAGCTGGAGTAGCCATTCTAATGTCAAATAAAACTGACTTTCAACCAAGAGTTATCAAAAAGATAAGGAAGGACACTTCTTACTCATCAAAGGGAAAAATCCACCAAGATGAACTCTCAATCCTAAATATTTATGCTCCAAGTGCAAGGGCACACCCATTCATAAAAGAAACCTTACTGAAGTTCAAATCACACGTTGCACCTCACACAATAATAACGGGAGACTTCAGCACCCCACTCTCATCAATGGACAGATCATGGAAACAGAAACAAAACAGAGACACAGTGAAACTAACAGAAGTTATGAGCCAAATGGATTTAACAGCTATCGATAGCACATTTCACCCTAAAACAAAAGAATATACCTTCTTTCCAGAATCTGAGAGACTTTACCTAGCAACTGATGGAAACAGATACAGAGACCCACAGGAATACATTAGACATAGCTTAGGAAATCCTGCAAAAAGGGGGAAAGTAGGAATGTAAGAACCATGTGAATTATATAAACCACAAGAAAACCTACAGAATCAGCCAAAGTAGGGACATTGGATCCCACAGACACTGAACCAACAATCAAAGGGCACGCATGGGACTGTCTTATGCTCTCTGCACATAGTAACTGTAGAGCCATTTTGTCTTCATGTGAGACTTCTCAGGTGGGAGCAGGGGCTGTCTCTAATGCTGTTGTCTGCTTTGAGAGCCCTTTTGTCCCTACTGAGTAGGCTCTTCCCCCCCAGTAGGAGAAGATGGCTATGTACCCAGGATTACTCCAACTTGGTATGTAAGCACAGTGATATCCATGGAGGCTTCCCCTTTTCTGAAGAGTGAGGAATCAGAAGAGGTTGGGGGAGGCAAGATGAAAAGGAAGGACTGGGAAGAGAGGCTTTAAGGATGTCAGGTAAATAACTAATTCATCTTAAAAAGAGTGTCCATGGTGAAATCTGCTGTTATGTAGATGGGGCATCTGTATGACAGAAGTTCTGTCCTGAGGTTCCATTTTCTCTCTTTGTTACAAAATAAAATTAAAGTAAAATGTGGAAAAAAGGAATAAAACTTCCGAGTATGCCAATATGCAATTAAAATAATACTGAAATTACCTACGGGCTGCAGCTTAGTGGGTAAGGCACTTGGGGCTCAAGTATTAGAAGGACCAGACTTCAGATCAAACAACCAAACAAAAGCTGGGTTGATCTGGCAGTCTGCCAGCACTCCCAGTCTAGAGGAAGCAGAGAGGGGATCCCTGGAGCATGCTGACTACCCAGGTAGCTAAAATGGCAAGCTCTGGGTACATTGAGAGATCCTACCTCAATATCTAAGGTGGAGAGGGATCAGATAGAAACTCAACATCACACACACACACACACACACACACACACACACACACACACACACACATATCATGGGCATATTCTGGGTACCACCTTTGACCAGAATGAGGTATCAAATGCTCCATTTGCTTTGTGACTCCAAATATCAGGCCATGGATGAATTTCCTTGAGGGCCCAACAGTGATCATGTAGCTGGGACAGAGGTGGAAGAGATCAGTGTTTTGGAGGTTGTCCAAATGCCTGCCTGGGACACCCTCCAGCTCCCACAGCAACCTACTTCCTCTGTTCTCTCAAATCCTGGGCGGGCAATTTGCTCAGCAGCTGGAGGCCGAGATAGTTTGCCTAGATTTAGCGATCTGTTTGTTCTGGGAAATGTTTATGTGGTAAAGGTTTAATCATTAGACAGTAAGTGAATGGGCCATTTCTCAAGAGGGAAAAGGACTCCAAGACTTTCTGGAAAGAATGATCAAGAGAATTCATGGAACTGTGATCACCAAGGTACCTAAGAACATGAAGTCCACTGATGTTATTAACAGTACTGAGCAGGAAGGAGAGGTGAAGTCCATTCAGTGGCTCGTCCTTCGCCTAAAAGGACATACTCTGAGATGGGAAGACTCAAGATCAACGGTGTCAATCCTCAACATGGTAAATATGTTGATACAAGCTCCGATCAATTCTCCCTGGAAGGTTTAGGTAACGAATTACAATTTGAAATAAATGGATGATTTGAGTGGTGGGGAGGGGTGGGGTTAAGAAAAGACTCACAAAAAAACTCTGCTCACTTTATAATGGCATCATGTATGACGGGTACTGCGGCCAAGAGAGCAGCGACAACGGCATCAATGTTTCTACAGCTGTGGCAATCCTGGGCTTTATCAACGACGTAGAAACCATTCAACAAGGCTGTTGAGAAGGATCCATGAGGATGGACAAAGAGACCCCTGTGGACCAGTGTCTCTACTCTGGTTCTAAGGGTCATCAGAAGGAAGGAGACAAGACAGTAATGCGGGAATGAATATATTCAAAGTACATTATATGCAAGTATGAAATAAAATGGAACCCACTCTTTTATACAATTAGCATGAGCTAACTTTATAAAAAAAAAAAAAAGGAAAAAAAAATAGGTCAGCGTCAAATGGGTCCTTGGAGACAGAGCGGCTTTGGGGAAGGTTTTGCATGAAGAGCAGACACGTAACCACATCAGTGGTGAGAGGAACCACTCAGGGGCTTACATGGCATGAGTAGGTTTTTGTATTTCACTTCAGAGCCAACACAGTGAGGTTAGGCAAGAAAGAATGATGAGAGGAAACATTTAGCACCCTAAGACCACATAATTGAAAGTTTTAAAATGTGGTCTCCCCAGAAAATTTAATAAACACAAACGTGTAGTTTTCCCTAGCTGTAGTAACGACTTGCACTAATTCTCGGTTGTATTTTTATAAAAAAAAAAAAAATCCAGTGCTCCTTTCAAGGACTATTTTCAGTGAAGGCTTCCGTTTCATTTCATTTTATTTTTTTAAATCCATTTGGCAGGTTCAACAACGGAGGCATCAGACCACTGAATCTTTGACCTATATGTATCACTAAATCATTGCCTCAAACATCTCAAGTCCATGACCGAGACTGCCAACTTCCCGCCAAGACTGTGCTGCTTCTGTGGCCACTCTCAATTCTGACCTTACGACTTCTAAGGGTTTCCCTTCTTGGTCCTGGGATCCACATCCATAAATAGTTATATGACGTTGGGCAAGTCATGGGATCATCCTGTGCTTTATTTCCTCACGTAACCTGAGGACAATAATTGTTTCCCTGTATAGTGAAGGCTAAATGAATTATATTAAATGTACAGCATGTTAGGCAAGTGTGAATATGTATCTGCCAAGCATTCATTTATGTATTCCCGTACTCATCACACCTCAGCTATTGCGCTATTTTCCCTCTTGGTCTAACTCGTTAATGGATCTACCATTTAGCTAATTGTGTGACTTTGGTAAAGTCATGGAATCAACTTCTATGACGGCATCCATTGTCAACCTCTGGCCTGAACATATCTGTTCACACATCCACATGAATACACACATGCACTCCCCACACGTTCAAGACAAAGAATAAAGAGAAAGGAGGCAGGCTCATGGAATGTGTACAACACTTGTAATACGGATGTAATAACACAGACGCTCGTTTGTTTATATTTCCCTGGCTTAGCATGGCAATCACTATCATGAAGCAGAGATTGCTATGGTAGCCTAAAGAACCCCTTGGCTGCACGGTCATGGCAATGAAGGAACAACAAATATAATCAGTGATAAAATAAAAATTACAACAAGTGGTAGTAGTAGCAAAGTTATTCATTCCTTTATAGAGGGTATGGGGGAGTGTAAGCATACCCCTATCTGAGATCCCTTTGCTGCTGCCTCCTGTCTCTTAGCTACACTTGGCCTTTGGAAATATTAGAGTCTGCAAAGGTCTGAGGATGACTGAGGGTGGGTCTCCAGTGATGTAACTTTCATGAGTCATCTTCCCCGTGGGGTGGGAACTTGGTGATGCAGCCGCTTTTGAGTCATATTTACTAAGTAACCTTTCCTCCAATAAACTCACTGGCTTCCCGTGCTGGACTTGGGTGGAATCGTTGGTTTATTGGTGCATTGTGGTTAGCAAACACTTCCCTCACATCTCCCGAGGTAAAGCTGATCAACAGTACACAGTGGAACGCTGGGCAGAAGTGAATGCCATGCATGCTGTAGGCACTTTTCACTGACTTTCAAAAACTTAGAATATTCCTGACATGTAGGAAATTCAAAAATCACCAGCGGAACAGTTGAACATCTCACAGTACCTTCCAGAGTAATTTCCCACTTAAAGTTTAAAGATGTTGAGGTTTAATGCATATTCTCATCCACGAGATGAAGCTAGTGAACTTAACCAGGAGATAAAACCTACCGTGGTGACAATGGTCATGCCCTGAGTGCCAGTGATTCAGGGCAGGGTCAAGAATCTTTCAATGCTGTCTTTAATATGCAAGAACCAAAGTCTGTGATCTCCAGGGCTGTTACCACAGAGGACCACCAAAAGCAGAGCTGGGCAACCTTTTCCTTCCCTGACCATACTCACGGCTCTGTTTCTCCTTTGGATCCTTTTGATTTTTTTCTATCCTTCCTCCCTATTTCCTAAGAACCACTTTTCTCTTTTTGATTTCTTTCCCCCTCTCCCTTCTTAAGTTGGCCTTTTTGTGAACTTCTTTTAACAGGTTAGGGTCTCTAAGTATTGAAACCTATATATTAAGGAAAAAATAATTTACAGCTCCCAATTCAAAGAAAATTTTCTGAGTGTTACCATAAACAACATCAAACACTTAGCAAACTACTTTAGGAAACTGGCTTGGTGGCCCAGTAAGCTTAAGTCCAACAGAAAAAAAAATTATAATTTTAAATTTCTAAATTTTTCCTTGGAGAACATGTGTATAAATATCCTTAGTATTATTTTCCAACATGTATTAAACTCACTGTTGGAGCAAATTTTAAGAAATAGTAAGGTTGGGGATTTAGCTCAGTGGTAGAGCGCTTGCCTAGCAAGTGCAAGGCCCTGGGTTCGGTCCCTAGCTCCGAAAAAAAAGAGGAAAAAATAAAAAAAGAAATAGTAATATTTGAGTGCACATCAGAACATTTAAATGTTACATAGATCCATCCCTTACAGAATGGTTTGAACTTCTGAATAAAACAGTAAAAGATTGTATTGTGTTCAAAGATCTTCTTAAGAACAGTTACAGAACTAGAGAGCAGGGAAATTTGTTACAACTTCCTAGGGAATAATAAGTCTTAACTTATAGATCCTAATGGAGTTGAATTCTTTGTGCTACCTAGAATTTTAAATGTATATACCAAATTATTTATTAGACATTCTGTAAAGAATTTCTGCAACAAAATGATTTTTTAAGCAAATGTTTGTGAGCATAAAGATAAAATCATGATGGATGTCTTTTTTTTTTCAGTCAGAAAAGTTCATGGTCAAAGACAGGGTCAGAAGAGAAAAGCATAAGCAAATTATTTCGTCAAAAGTTTACATAATATGAGGGCTTGCAGAAATGAACGTTTAAAGACCTTTGGGAAACTGTCTATTTTGTTGCTTAGCTTTGATGAAGAATAAACAGTCATGTAGAAATGTGATAATTTGCGACAAAATGCACCATTTGATAGCAATAGTTTTCAGAAGGACAGTCACCAAGGCCTGCCTTCAGTGCGGCACTTTGTGGATACTTTGTCATGCAGTGATCAAAGACTCTGACAAAAGCAACTTACAGGAGAAGGGGCTCATCTGGACTTGCAGTCCTGTATTATAGTGAAGAAGGCATTGTTGGAAGGAGCAGGAAGCTGGCTGCTTACATCACGTCCTCACTCAGAAAGTAGAAAGCAAACAGCAAGTGGAGGCCGCTCACGTGTTCTCCCCAGTGGCCACTTCCTCCAGTGAAGCTTCACCTCCTAAAAGTTCCACAACCTCCCGAAGCAGCACCATCAACTGGGCACCGAGTATCCCAACACAGGAGCAGATGGAGGAAACTTTTGCATTTAAACCACATGCATCCCTTTCTTCTAGGTGAAGGGCAAAATTTCCCTGAAACATGGCTTATGACTTACTATCAGAACTATCAAGTCGGATGGCTCTTTTCAACCAGAATGGTGGGGGAAGCTTAGAATAGTATTTCTGGGTTTTATGACTTGCTTTGGGGAAGAGAGATTTTCATTTCTGTGAGGTAATGTAGGGTATTTCTGGATTCTGTGATCTGCTTCAGGGAGGTAAGGAGAAAGATAGTGGGTAGAGACACCCAGAGGAGAACTTTGCTCTGAGGCATTCTGGTCCCCTTTAATTCAGAGTACTTCAAAGTGCCACCACTCTGGGTATAATTTTGTGAGCCACAACACAAGCTTGAAGTTAAATAAGATATATTTTATTCCTCATAATTAAGCATGGGCTCTAGTTAAAGGAATATAAAGCACACTGTCCATTATGATTTCAAAAATAAGAACTTCTTTATGATTTAAGGGAGTTATTTCAGTTTAGCTAGCAGTTTGATAATTGTAAAATTTATATATTTTCCCCTGTTACTATACATACACAATATTGTGTTAAAATAAAACTATATGTAAAGTACAAGTGTGGTCATATAGTTTAAATACAGATGTCTTTTTTAAAAAGATATGTAGATAATTGACATCAGAGAGGCTTCATCCATTTACTGATAAAACAGATGCGGAGACCCACAGCCAAACATTAGGCATCCGGAGTCCCCTTAAAGGAGGTTAGATCTGAGCCTGGAGAGAAGGACCATGAGCCAGGTGTCAAAGTGCTGAAAGAGGTTTATTGACCCTGTCACAAAAAGACATACACAAAGCAAATTCTCCCAAGCTGTCTACAAAGGCAGAATGCACATAGGCAATGGCCAAAATGAGTCATTAAAAATCCTTCAAATGGCTCTCCAGGAAGAGGGGGCTTTTCCTGAGTCCACCTCAGCGTGCTTACTTGAAAATTTACAGCTCACTTTTTCCTGTCTAAATCCTTAATAACTTGCAGGTGACCTCTAGTCTGTCTGGTCTTCAGACCATTGGATAAGTTAACACTGGATCTACTGCCAAGGCAAGTGGACTAGAGAGGGCCAACAACTCTCTCTTTGCTGGATTGGTCCACCCACATAGAAAGGGAAGCAAAGAGCGTGAGTTTGAGACGATTCGATGATATTAAAAGCATGCCTGCCCTACTCTGCATTTTGCTCTCTGAGCCGTGGAGACACAGCTCTCTCCACAGCCCTATGATTCAGCCCTGTCGTAAAAGAATACTTTTAGAAACAGCTCTAACTCCCATACTGTTTAATGTACTATGTAATGCAAGATAAACTTGTACCTTCCTTGCCCTCCGGGAGCTAAGAAGTGTGTGCATACTACTGTTTGAAGTCATATCATAGATTAAGCCATTTAGTTCAAACTTCTACTCGATAGGAGCAAAGTGCAAGTGAATTAGTAGCACCTTTAAGTGGCGATGAAGGGGGAAAGTTTTTTTACAAATAGCCTATCAAAGAATTGGCATTTGTTTTCTTCCAATTCCAGAAAGTATAATAAGTATAACTCCTTATAGATCACCTACAATGCCTTAGCTAGAGAAAAGCTCAAAGAAGACCCATGCGTGGGATTGGTGAGGATATTAACAGTATCACTTGGAGTGCAGGCAACACAGGTGGCACATTCCCAAACTAATATCTTCTCGACTGTGAAATCCCTTGACATAGTAAATGGTTCTTACAAGAAGGAGAAGCTCACACTGCTCGAAGGTGGGTGATAAACACAGCTCTCATTCTTGGATGAACCTGGTCATATGAGTGATACAGCATGCGCCCAGGTAAATGCTACTGTGATATTTGCAGAGACTTCTGGGACAGGGAGGGATCGTATTCACAGGAAAAGTTAGGAAAACTCTCCTAGAGATGATGACACTGAGCAGGTGTAGAAGGCATTGCAGAATCTGCTAAGGGGGATGGAGAGAAGGTAAGGAACTGGCCCACTAAGCATCAGCCATTCCCAGAGTATTTGTTGAGCCATTGTAATTCGGTCTCTGCCACTGTGAATCAATGGGGTACAAAATATTTATGTTTGGTCAATGTTGATCCATAGTAATTACATATTTTTGAAGTAGGATGAAACTCAATAGTGTGTTACCCAGGAACTCAATGGTGAACTCAGCAATCGAATAAAATCAATGCTGAGCATAGCTTCCATACTTCATGAGGAAGCCACTAGAAGCATAGCAGTGTATGTTGGATGAAGACGTGAGTCCACAGAGAGATCAGCACAGGGACAACCTACAGCGAAGAAAATAAAAGCAGGAGATAGTGCCAAGGTTCACCATTGAGTAGGATCTGCCATTGCTTGGAGCGATACTGTTTTATTCTCTTTATTGGGTTTCACTGTGTAACTCAGGAAGACATAACTTGGTTAAAAGTGCGATTTATTGTTCTATCTCACTGCACAAACATTCTGTGCTTGCTTAGGCTATTTTTGAAATTGCAAATTAGTCACTGACCTTGGGTGGAGACTCCAGGCCCACAGTGAGCAATTGTTTATTGGAAGGGACAGTCAAGGCAGAGTCATGCTCTGTGAAACCTAGACTGTCTCACGGGGGGAAAAAAAAAAGCAGGATTTGATACTTCTGGTTTGCAGAATAAAGTGACGAATAGATATATCAGATAATAGGAACAAAAAATATCTCTAAATGGTTCAGGGTCTAGGTTTTGAGAAAATCCAAATAGTGCAAGCTACCTCTGGTAAGGTTTAACAGATGTTATGGGCAATGTGTTTATTTTAAGGGAGCAAACCCATATCTAATTTATCTAATTGTCTTGAGAAGCTGAAAACCATTCTGTTGACAACAAAAATACCCAAACTGCCCCCACCCCCTGAAAATTTGCAGTTGTTCTTAAATTCAGAGGAGTGAGAGCACAAGGCACGCTGCTACCCCTCACCGTCCCAGAAGTTGGAGAGAACGATATTGACATGCTAGACATGTAATGTCATGCTAGACATGGCATGTAGACACACCTGAGAAAGAACACGCCTGGGAACCTTGCTCTGGGGATGTCTGCAGCTTTGAACACCTTTTCCCCAGGTGCCCTGTCATCTCCTCACAGTGAACATCAGAGAAGACCTCTTTGTCTTTCCATCAAGGAAAGGGCACGTGGCCATTTCGAAGCCCTCTAGAATCTGCTTTTCCTACTGGCCTCAAGAGAGACTGTCATTCCACTGGCTAATTTGTTGGGGGTTTCCAAGCCACGAAACTGGGAGAAGGGAAATGCACAGCTCCAGGAGTCTAGAACCTTCCAAACGAAATAGAGGAAAGACCCAACTGTAGCCCCTCCAGCACTCTGTCTCATCTCAGGGTGAGGTAGACAGAAATTCGCAGGTTCAGCTGTCAGCAGGTAGGAGCCGGTTAATTCTGTGGCAAATCACGGGGCCAGACCATGAACCCTAGCACTCTGATCCTGAAGCCTACTGATATAGAAGCAGGGGTGGGGCTGGCTTGAAGAGACTGAGCACCTAAGAACAGGTCAACGCAGATGGAAACCGAAATCAAAACCTACAACCCAATATGAAGAATGTTTTGGGTGGGCTGGTAGTTGATCTGACAGAGCTGATGATGATTTGTTGATTAAAAACGTCTAAAACTAAAAGAGAAAATAAGGTTAAAATAGTTTAGGGGAATCCCTCTGTATCCAAGAACTACATCGCAGCTGAAATACCAAAAGGAGGAGAAAAAGAGTAAGAGAGAAAAACAACATTGATTCCTTAGAGTCATCATTCATGTGAATATCTCACCTGGGAAGCCGTCCTTCGTCAGAGCTGAGAGTTTAATTCCTACTTGTTGTTAGGAGCAACTCAGAAATGGCTTCTCTTTACAAAGGAAAAGCAACTTAGCCTAATTCTGAGAGTTGACATCGCCATTGCCACAGGCTGCAGTGGGCTAATTGAGGGTCATGTCTTCTCAGAATAAGTTACTTGTGGGGCAGTGATACCTCTCTGACCCTCCTTGTTCTGTCGATAATCTTGAATGGCATCCAAAGGTGAGAGTTCAGGGTTTGGATGAACAAGACTATTTCCTATGTGCTACACTGCTTATCAGTGTTTGACTCATAACTTGTGTTTAAGTTTTCGAATACATTTATTTATGTGTGTCCAGTGTGTCCACACATACATGCCACACAATCTGGAGTTTAGAAGGTAAGTTACAGAACTCAATTAGAACTCAGGCAGCAGCTTGGCAGCAAGCTCCATTGTGTGCAGAGCTGTCCCGCCATCTCTATAATTTGTGCTTTATTAACCTAATATTTCAGTTAACAGTTAACTATTAGGAAGGTTCCAAGTAGTTTCCTTCATTTCTCTCCTGTGTACTTTTTTTTTTAAGTTATCAACTGCAATGAAGAAATCACTTCTATCTTTTTATTTTAAAGAGATGAGATTGATTTATTATCTTACAGGAGTTGGGGTTATCTGTTAGTGGGAAAATATTAGTATATCCTGAATTGACTCTCCTTAGGATGAGTCACCTTAATGAAAGACTCTGCATTTAATGCAAGACTTTATACTCTGCTGCAATTATTTTCATCAGGAGGAAGACTCAGTCAGGACCCCATGGGAATGTTTGAGTTTCCTGAACTTTTGCTGTCAACACCTAAATGTCATGTATAAAAGAATCAGGGATGAGACAAATAATCACGATTATTCAAAGAAAGTCCATAAGAACAGAACACTAGACGCTCCAAAGTAGTTTTCAAAACCACCTTATATGGTCACACCCCTCTGCCGTAGCCTACAACAGTTACAGCCACCATGAATTTATTTACATTTCAGAATACAATTGGGCTGTGTGGAGTATTTAATTTTCTGACAGATGTTGTCCTCCCTGTGGTTGGTTAATGCTTTACATTTTATCTTGTGTGTGTGTGTGTGTGTGTGTGTGTGTGTGTGTGCGCGCTTTTTTCATTTGTGTGCACAGGATCATGCATGTGAATCCTCTGGAGGCCACAGGACAGCATGGGTTTTGTTCCTTGGGAACTCTCCATCTTTGTTTTTGAGACTCTCAGTCACCTAGAACTGAGTGGGGCAGGGTAGATTGGCCAGCTAGTGAGCTCCAGGAAACCACTTGTCTCTGCCTTCCTAGGACTGGGCTTATAAGCCACCATGCCTGGTTTCTTTATGAGTTCAGGGGCTCAAACTTCTCCAAACTCTCCATACCTGCAGGCCAAACACTTTACCAACTGACCTATCTCTCTGGCCCATGTCCCATTTTGTAAACGTTGGGAGCATAAAATACTTCGTGAGAGCTCTCGAAAGGAAAGCTGTAGGCGTGTCTTTAGTTTTGGTTACTGACATTTGTATGTATCCTTGCAATTTACTTTCATTTTAGTTTTAAACATGGCAGCTGTATATTTGCGTTTCTTAAACAGAGACTCTTTTACATGTCCTTTAATCTTTTTAATTCAAATGTCATCTTTAAAAAATTTTTTAAATGGTCACATTTTGGATTGGATTTAGACAGCTGGTGCCCTCTTTAAGCAGCCTCAAATATTCAAGTATTTGTCTGGTTTGAAACGGAAACAAAGTTTTGAACCTTCTCCTACGTTGTTTTCCACTTAGTTTTAAGGAATATAACATTAGCAAAACTCTTACATTGGTGTGAAACCACAGTAGGATTAAGAAGGTGCTAGAGGGGGGCAGGTTCCCAGGGCTCCAGACTGAAAGGTCAATAAATAAATCCTGCTGGAATAAATCAGAAATATGGTGCCAGTTAATTTCGGCTTCCTTGTTCAACTCCTTAAATAACCAGAGAAATAGCAGAGAAATCCTTGAGTGGAAGTGGATTTGTTTAAGCCCTTGCTGTATGTTCCTCTCCAAGAGAGGCGTGCTCGGTGCAGTAAGCTCAAGTGTGAAGCCGGCAGCCTCGGCAGAGTTTCTGAAACCCAGTAAATGCTTCCAGCGAGGAAGGTGCATTAGTCACATCGCTGACAAAATACAAGACAGAAGCAGCTTCAGGAAGACAGGTTTGTCTTGGCTCAGTTTGAGGGGACAGTGGCTGGGAGGCATGGAAACAGGAAGGGGCAGCAGCTAGTATACCACATCCTTCAACCAGGAAGCCGAAAGAGATCAATGCTGCTGCCCCGCCAGCTCCGGTATGGCACCCTATTCAGTATGGAACCCAAGCCACGGAAGAGAGCTACCCATATTTGAGGTGGGGGTTCCCATCACATTAACAGTCTCTGGAACACACACACACACACACACACACACACACACACACACACACACACGCAACACATGCACACTGAGTATATCTCCTGAGTATACCTCTAAGGTCAGAGAAGTTGATAACCAAAGATTAAACATAAGGAGTTAATAGTGATTGTCTAAATTTTAGAAGTAATATTGCCAAGAAGTTGTGTTACATGGGAAATGACATAGACAGACCAGTAAGATTCAGTAAGATTAAGTAAGTAAGGTTAATGTACACAGAAAGGCTAAATGAAATAGATGGAGAGAAACTATCTGGTACACAGTCTCAAATATCTTCTTCTCTTGTGTCCCAGACACCATTCTGCTCCACAAATACCATTACTTTCCATTAACTTTAGTGGGGTCTCATGCATGTATCTCCCTACATTGTGACCTGCTACATACAATATTTTATACTTTGTCATCCAAAGGTTTGGAAGCCTTTCATAGCGTAAGTATAGAATTTCATATTGTTAAATGGTTCGTATATTAGTACATTGTGTGGTTGAGTTGGAATTCACATGTCAATTCCCATGGGTGACATTTTAACTGTTTAAATTCTTTGACATTAAAATCAATATTCCAGCTAGTCTTGAATATATATTCCAGAAGACCAACAAATAAATCCCCTTGTATGTATAATCTTCATTTAATGAAACCTGTATTAGTTTGAAAGGAGGAGCTGAGAGACTGAGAGGGTCTACGTGTACCCAGTCCTGCCTTGGGGGTTTAGTGTTCTTGCTAAGAGAACCCCATTTTCTGAAGCACAGATAAAATATGAAATCAGAAAAAAATCATTAAAATGGACTTAAGCTTCATTTGTAGAAAAGTTCTAGAATGATGTAGAATGCAAGCTCATATACTTACACGCTGTGCAGTGATCCGGGGTTGGAACTGTAAGCCTGCTGGTTAAGTACTTGACTAGCATGCGTGGGATGAGGGGTTTCGTGCTCAGCTCACATGGACGGGCTGTGGTACTACAAAGCTGTAATCCCAGGGCTCCGGGGGTGGAGGTGGAAGGAAAGGGACATTTAGATCAGTCTCAGTTACACAGCAGAGTTCAGTGACAGCCTGAGACACAGGAGATGTCATCTTAGGAAAACAAAGAAAGAAATAGCTACTCGAAGTAGAATTGACCAGAAATGCCAAGTATGACACAAGCTGGAGTCATCACAGAGAAAGGAGCCTCCCTTGAGGAAATGCCTCCATGAGATCCAGCTGTAAGGTATTTTCTCAATTAGTGATCAAGTTGGGAGGGCCCAGGTGAAAGCAAGCCAGGGAAAGCAAGGCAGTAAGTAGCAGCCTCCATGGCCCCTGCATCAGCTCCTGCCTCCAGGTTCCTGCCCTGTGTGAGCTCCTGTCATGAATTCCTTTGGTGATGAACAGCAGTGTGGAAGTGTAAGCTGAATAAATCCTTTCCTCTCTGACTTGCTTCTTGGTCATGATGTTTTGTGCAGGAATAGAAACCCTGACTAAGACACCAAGGTTTATATCACTTGCTTCTGATTGGTGTGATTGGGTAAGAACAATGTCTGCACAGGAACTGAGGCAGCAGAGCTCCTGCCGTGGCCAGCCAATTTTGTAAAAGAATTGTGTGTGTGTGTGTGTGTGTGTGTGTGTGTGTGTGTGTGTGTGTGTGTGTGGTCTTCCAAAGGTTAAATTCTTTGACATTAAAGAATATTTATATATTCCAGCTAGTCTTGAATATCTATTCCAGAAGACCAACAAATAAATCCCCTGCTAGGTGTGTGTATGTAAATATATATATATATATGTGTGTGTGTGTGTGTGTGTGTGTGTGTGTGTGTGAGTTCTTAGGAATGTTATTAAATATATGCTTATCAGCTAGGTTTTATAAAAATTCATAAGTTAAGAAAACAACCCTTTTTAAAATTAAAAATAGGTATAGCTTGTAAATATTCTTATTATTTTAACTAAATGCTGCAAAGTTCCTCAAATCATTAAACACAGAGTTACTGTAAGCTCTAACAATTCTGCCCATGGGAAATGGAAATATTCATCTTCATACCCCCCCAAAAAAGCTGCATGAATTATCGTTACTGCAACATCATGCTATTCAGAATGCAGAAACAAATTTCCGTCAATTGACAAATAGATTAAATGTGGCATCATCACACAATAGGATGGCATCTGGCCATGAAATACGAATACGTGGTCTGATTAAATCTTGAAAACATTATGCTGAATAAAAGAAGATAATTTTATAGTCTGAAGCAATGCCTCCACGGCTACAGCATTTGTTAGTCTTTCAGAGGATCCAAGTTGGGTTCCCTGTACTTACATGGGCTGATTCACCAAAGTCTGTAACTCCAGTTCCAAAGCTTCCAATACCCTCTTCTGGTCTCTGTGGGCACTGCACACATGTGGCATACACACACACACACACACACACACACACACACACACACACACATTTTTAAAGGCAATTAAAGAGCACCACATACTATATAATTCTATTCAAATATAAATCCAGAAATAAGAAAGTGCTTCGATTGGAGTTGTCTTAATTTGTGCTGTTGTAACAAATCACCACCATTTGCGGAAAAACAAAATGTCTATCACAGTTCCGTGGTTTGTAAAATCTAGATCAAGGCATCGGAAGCTTCATTATCTAGAAGGGTCTGGTCTGCTTCCAGGATGCTGTCCTGGGTTACAGAGCGACTGGATAAGAGAAACTCTACAGCCTCGCTCGCATGACGGAAGACGAAGGGAAGGAAGAGAAACTGCGTTGTCAAGCTTTTTGTAAGAACGCCAAATCGCAGAGATAAGTCCACGTGGCGCCTCCTACAGACCACAGCCTGTATCGCAATCCTGTTCCTGCACAGAACGTCCGAGCCTTCAAAACTCAGCTCGGGGCGATCACTAAAGGGCAGAACTTCCTTTTAGGGTAACAAAACTTTAAAAACAACCGTGGTCACTGCGGCGCCCACAACAGGGACGGTGTCGAAGCCAATGTGTGCTGTGCATTTTAACTGCATAATCATGCAGTTTGAGAATTACGTCTTCATTTTTTTTTTTTTTTAAGTCATCCACCTTACAAAAGAAAAAGAGGCCCTGCACTGGTTACATAATGCTGCCTCTCGCGCTTATTTAAAGAATCTCTGGTTTGAGGGATAATTAGCGGTTTTGTAATAAGACAAGGGGCAGTTTCACCAAGAAGGAAATAATCACAGTGGTCTCATTAACCTCCTGTATAATCAAGCACCATTGAACATTCAGCAGCTCCTGGCAGCGGCAGCTCCTGCCAGCGCATCCTAGTCTCTATGAGGAACCAGTTACCCTGATTTCAGAATTGTCAGAGTGAGAAAGGCACAGCTGCTTTCAATGGACAGAAAATTAGATTGAAGAGAGACAGGGCCAAGAAATATTCGTATTGTTCCGAATAGCTTCTTCCTTTCCGGGTTCCGTTAGTCCTTGGGCGCCGGGAGATGAAATTTGTTAAGCAGTTGTTCCTCCTTACTTACGCACGGCTACATTTGCTCGTGCACGGAGAAAAATCACAAGCGAAACTGAATGTTGACTGTGCACTCGGCTCATAAAATAGAGCAAGACGGTTTTAGGAAGAAAAAAAATTTTAAAAACAGACACAACTCCTTGTCGCTAAGAGAACATGACAAATGCTTCTTTCAGTCCAGTATTTTTAAAACCCTGTCTTCTAGATTTACATATATTTCAGGCAATGAGCTAAGTGCTATACATGGATCCTCTAATTTAATTTTGTATGGAGGGGCCGGTAACACGGTGCAGTATATAAGGGCTCTTGCCATCAAGCCCGCAGATCCGAGTTCAATCTCTAAAACCCACACGGTAGGCAGAACCGATTCCCACGTGGCCTCTGACCTCCAGCACATGCGCTGTGGAGTGCATCAGTGGCCGTCTCTGTATCCTTTTCTCTGTCTCTTTGTTTCCTTCACATGTGTACACATGTTACCCGAAATAAACGAGTAAATGTAAAGAAGATAAATGAAATATGTCACACCAATATTAAGTCAAGCGTGTTAATACAGACTCCGAGACATGCGTACATTATTTGACAGAATAATATATGAAATACACATGGATTCAAACAGAGAGCAACCGGGAAGCTAACCTAAGACCAATAGGGCAATATAAAGATATAAAGATATAGATATAGATATAGATTAGATATAGGTAGAAATAGATACAGAAAAACAGAATACAGAGATACAGAAATACAGAGAATCAGAGATATAAATATATAGATATATGTAGTTTTAGGAAAGCTATGAATCTTGAAGGTTTAGTTTTAAGGATGGAATGAAGTCCTGGTGATACAACCCTTGGAAAACAAAATATAGAGTTTGGAATTAAGAACTTCTTTACACGAAGTCAGGATCCGGGGAGTTGGTCCAACAACAAAACCATAAATTAGAAAAACCCAGTGAAAGGCAAAAACATCTACAAAGTTACAGTTCCTGTTTTTCTGTTGTTGTTTTCGGCAAAACACTGAGTGGGAAGAAAAGCCAGCCAGAATCTGCAACCGAGGTCAGCTTTCATATAGGCCTAAGGTTCAGATACGAGTGCCTTTTACATGGTCTGAGCAGCCCTACACGAAGAAATGAAGATCCAAATTTAAGAGTGCCTGTCGGGGAAGAAGGTGTTCTCCACATGGGCCTCTGAGCATCTCAGGTATAGATCCTGAAAAGAATCGGATCCCTCCTCAGTAACAGACACAAGCCCATCCAAGTCATTCAGAGAGAAGAGGGACACTGCTTTTAGGACGTTAGATATTTAAATTACCTTTCAGAGAAGGAACAGGATGAAAGAAAGACAAGTCAACACAGTTACTGTTTGCTGTAGTGAGAGGCGAGAGACTGGCTCACAGCCAAGTAGATTAACTTGTAAAATTGATCTAATAGATCTATAGAAAACTCTGGACCTTAAAAAAAAAAAATGAACACATAGATTGTTTCTGAAAATCACACGGGTATCAAGACATAAAAGAAATGCCAATTCCTTGGAAAATGTGTGCCATAAAAACTTTTCTCATATGGGTGTGGTGGTGCCTTTTCTTAGTTCTACACTCAGGAGGCAGATCTGTGTGGGCTAGCCTGGTCTCTACAGCAAATTTCAGGCTAGCCAGGGCTATGTAGTAAGACCCTATCTTAAACACACACACACACACACACACACACACACACACACACACACACAAAAAAAAAAAAAAAAAAACCAAAAACATAAAACACAAACCAAATCCTGTTCTCTAATAATACCTAAGTTCAAGAAAAATAAAATTTTTGAAACAGTTTTGTGAAGTTCTGAAACTGATACACATCAAATAGTTTAGCTATTATAAATACTAAAATATAGCTTTTTTGCTATGTTATGTGTGTATGTGCATGCATGTGTGCATTTGTTCATGAAAAAGAGGCAAAGGCAGAGAGAGACAGAGAGATAGAGACAGGGAGTATGTGTGTTTCTTTGAGACAGGGTCTTAGTCCCACAGATTGGTCTCAGACTTGCTTTGTAGTCATAGCTGGTCATGAATTCCTGGCACCCTATCTCCACCTTCTGAGCACTGGATTATAGCATGAGTCGCCAAGCCAGGGGTCTGCTCTTATGTGTGTTTCTCAGGGGTTCTGTGGTGGTATCTCTAAGTTCTACACAAGCAAATAGGAGTTTCTAGAATAAAAGTCATCCTCCAGCTCAATGTTAAAGACAATACTAAATTTCCCAAAGTGGTTTATACCCACAGGCACTTCTAAATGTAGTATTACTTATAGCTATTATTCCTCAAATAATTGCAAAGTATGGCAAGACATATAAAGAGTGTAGTGGGTTCTCTTCTCTTCCCTGCTCTTCCTCTCTTCCCTGTCCCTTCTCTCTACCCCCACCCCTTCCCTCCACGTGCTCATGGCCGGCCTTTCCTCTTCTCTATTCTTCTTCTCTCATTAAACTTCTCCATGTGGAAAAAAAAATAAAGAGTGTAGTGAAGAAAAAGAATAGAATCAGGCTGTTCTCAAATGGAATATTTATAGAAGGCTTACCGAGGAGAACGCGTTCATCCTGGACCTTGGTATATGAGATTACTCCAAACCTCTAGGGAGACCTTTCTCACAGAGGGAAAAACCATAATCAAAGATTTCCTTCAAGAAGTAAGAGCAGGTCCTGTAACTAGCATGCCTTCAACAAATAGAAGGAATCTAACATCAAGTTTGCAATGCCACAGGTGACCAGATTCAGCGCTCTGTTGGAGAAAGGAGAAGGATGCTTTATCCCTTGATCCATGAAAGGCTTAGACCAAGGCAGCAGTGCCCAGAGGTAGTCTTGATCTTCACCAAGCTTATGAATAATTTAGCAACATTATTTCCTCTAATCTTCAAAAGTCGTAGGTATAGATTAAATTACATTCTTTAGATGTGTGCAACCATTTAGTCATTCATAATATTTAAGATACCTGGAAAGTGTAAATCTGAACTTTGAGAAAAAATATTTAATAACATTCCTATCACACTTGAAGTTCTTCAAATGAAGAAAAGACAGCTCCAATAGAATGGTCAACACTGGAAGCCTTCCTTTCTCTCTCTCTCTCTCTCTCTCTCTCTCTCTCTCTCTCTCTCTCTCCAAGAACAATAACAAAAAAAAAATCTATTCACTGAATCCAGTTATAGCTCCTTACATGCCAGTTACCGTGAGTCCATTTAACGTGTGAACTGGATTTTATCAAAACATTCCTAGAAATATTCTCACATGGTAAAGCATTTATCTGTAACCTCTCAGGCCTCCTGGTCTCCTAGCTGCTTTGATGGCATTCACAGTAGAATCTCACCTCATTTGAATTTAAATTCTAAGTCAAATCTCCTTAGACCCTCTCTATTGTTATTTGAACCTCAAAAATAATAGATAGATTGATTGATTATAGATATAGATACATAGATAGATACATAGATAAGATAAAGCCCATGAGATTTCAGCCCAACACTATTATCTCCATTTTCTAGATAAAGAGGAACCATCTGACTTCACTAAACCTCAAATTTCTCACCTGTGGCGTTGAGGGATATATTGCAAACTCCAACATCTTTTCCTATCTTCTCACATAAAGCGAAATAATAAAACAGTCATCGGCAGAAGTGAAGGACTAGAACATACCATCAAAAGCTATTTTTGTTTCATCATAAAATTGAATACATCTGTACCCTATACAATATATTTGGGGAGAAAATGTGCACATAATCCATGCCAAGCTTTGTTTTCTTCTCAACTGTAATAATTTGGGGGCAGAAAAACACTGAATCTAACACTTCAGAGGGTTTTTTTTTTTTTAATCTCTTAGGTTCTTTCAGCCTTTCTTGAGCAAGGAATACAGCAAAGTAGAACCCCCTACCAGACTGTCTCAGCTGAATCCCTGCCTCCTAGATGAGGTTAGTACAAGAAGGAGCTTGTCAACTCACACAACATCAAAGCCGGTCTCCTGGAATTAAATCAGCCCCCCACTTCTTTTTGGACTAGCCCTCAATGGAAGGGACCTCACTTTACCTGCCTCTGTATTGGTCTCTATCCTTTCTGCACCTGCTTGTGACATTGAATAGCTGATGTCCCCACTAGGTTCTCACACTCCAGCCGTGATGCAGACCTTCCTACCCTGCATCTTATCTATACGTCATCACTCACTTCCTGTGTGTCTTCTACAAGATAGGGGAGGGCCAAAGGCCTTTCCTACTTCTCTCTTTCCCTCTTTCAGATTTTTTTTAAAAATGTGTTTACTCTTAGGTGTAGGGATGTTTTGGTTGCATGCATAGATATATATCATGTGAATGCAGTGTCTGCAGAGGGGAAAAGACGGTATGGGGTCCTACAGAATCAGAACGACAGTGGTAAGCCACCAGGGAAGGTGCCCTCTAGAAGAACAGCCAGCGCTGCTCCATCTCTCCAAAGCCCTCTTTCTTAGGATCCTACCCGGAACTGCTGTGTGCTGCTTGCTTTCCCTCTTGAAACCATCTACGTGACAATTAGGAGCAGCACGCTGATGAATAAAGGGAAATATATTTGTATTTCTCATCTCCATTCCAGTCCCCTACAAGTCTGATCACACAATGCTCTAAGACTCCCAAGAGATGGTGACTGCTGCCCATTATTTTTTTTATGAACAGCACATAGTCAAATGTTGACTTGTGGTTGACCCTCACTGGAAGTTGACGGAGTAAGCAAAGAATTGAACTTTCTGAATTTCTAAGTTGAAGAGAATTCATTGTAATGTTTTACCCATATCGAACAGTCAGAGGTTTAGAGGGGACCAGGTGAAGAACCATTTTTAATTTATCATACCTTAAGTGGATAGCGGTATAGTTAGTTTATGGCGGTACACCAGGAAGGGAAAGAAGAAGACAAAGAAAATTAAACCTCCATCAGCGAAGAGTCAAATTCATGAAAGATAGCCAAAGACAATTGTTTGTAACTAAATACAGTTTTATTTTTCTTTTTTATGTACTATAAGGTCTTTAATCCTAAAATCCCTACATGGGGATTTTTTTTTTAAATGCTGTATTTCCACCACAATGTTTATAAACATTTTCCCTACAGAAATGGAAAATTAAAGTTAGGCCATCTTGATAATAATATATGGAACTATCATTGGAAATGAAAATGTACCCACCTGAGGTCGTCGCAGCTCTAATCCCAGCTCCCAGTAGGTAGAGAGGGGGAGATTTCCAGGTCAGTCTTGAGTACATAGGAAGTTCGCAGCCAGACTGACCTACATAGAGGGAGCCTGTCCCAAAAACAAGGGCTGCTGGTGTAGCTCAGTAGTTGAATGCTTGCTTAGCCCGAACAAGGTCCTGGTTTTGATCCTTCACGCCGCAGAGACAAACAGAACTGTTCTGAAGCTCTTTCTTGCTATCCTGTTTCAATGATAGGAAATTGGTTGTTTGTCAGAACTAATAACTGAGGTGAACTGATCCATTTTTCCTTTTGAAAAAGAACCTGCATTCCGAAATCCTACAAGAAAAATGGCCGACCACTACAGAGAAACGGCAGCTAAGGTTTCTTACATTTTTTTTCACTGTGTGAGAAGTCTTTCTAATACATTTTGATCATATTCATTCTCCTCCCTCAATGCCTCCCAGACTCTCCTCCCTCCTTACCCACCTAGCTTCTTGTGCTGTCTCCCTCCACCCCCACCATAAATACAAAACAAAACCAATGGAGTCCAGGTTGTCTTGGCTAGCTACTCTTACTGGAGTGCGGTCATGCCATTGAAGGAGATTCGCTGTTCATCTCCCAGCAGCTATGAAATACCAACAGCTCCTTAGGTGTAAGCAGGACATCGGGCGCACCTCCCCTCCTGTGTGCCGTGCCCACCTCCCCTCCTGTGTGCCGATGCCCACCTCCCCTCCTGTGTGCCGATGCCCACCTCCCCTCCTGTGTGCCGTGCCCACCTCCCTCCTGTGTGCCGTGCCCACCTCCCTCCTGTGTGCCGTGCCCATCCCCCTCCTGTGTGCCGATGCCCACCTCCCCTCCTGTGTGCCGTGCCCACCTCCCCTCCTGTGTGCCGTGCCCATCCCCCCTCCTGTGTGCCGTGCCCATCCCCCCTCCTGTGTGCCGATGCCCACCTCCCTCCCAAAAAGTGCCGTGCCCACCTCCCTCCTGTGTGCCGTGCCCATCCCCCTCCTGTGTGCCGTGCCCATCCCCCTCCTGTGTGCCGATGCCCACCTCCCCCTCCTGTGTGCCGTGCCCACCTCCCCCCCTCCTGTGTGCCGAGAGTCTGTCTAGCTTGAGTTTGTACAGGTCTTGTGCATGCTATCCACTCTCCGTGACTTCCTATGTGCACCTGCTCGGCTCTGTCTGGACCGTATCCTTTGTTTGAAGCCATCCATTGCCTCTGATTCTTTCTGCCTCCTCTTCTGGGTAGACATTTTAGCCTTGAAATGAGGGATGTGATAGAGACATATCATGTAGGGTGAAGGGTTTCCAAGTCTCCTTTCCTCTGCGTGTGGACGAGCTGTGGGTTTCAGGGCTAGTTGCCATCCACTGCAAGAAGAAGTTCCTCCGTGGAGGAGGAGCGACGCACTGAAGTTCTGCTTCAAACTCCAGGGTCAGATTCCAAGTCTCAGGTGGGCATCGTGGGAGGGGCAGCTCCTACCTAGAATTCTAAATCACAACAATGGAAGCCAACCAACAAACAAACATTGAAGAACTATGGTTTACAGCGTGTGTCTGTCTGTCTGTCTGTCTGTCCGTCCAGTGGGTACATGCAGGCTGAAGCAGACCCACCTGGAGCTGGAGTCACACAGGATTGTAAACTGTGGGACTTGGGTGCTGGGAACTGTACATGGGTCCTCTACAAGTGCAGCTTGTGCTTATACCCAACGGGCCATCTCTCTAGCTCAGGAGAAGCCATTTTGATCACCATTGGGAACAGTAGTCTCATGACACACACCATGGAGAGAGGTGGAAATTTGGATCTGTCTGGTTTTGTCTCTAAAGTGGATTTAAACAATCCTGTTTTGGGACATTGTGTTCTGTGACAGATCCAGGTATCAAGTAGAATGAGAGGGGCATGGGTGTACTAAGAATTAGGGTCTTTTAGAAGATGGTGAGCAAAAAGTCCGCCGTCCCCTCAGCTCCTGTAGTCCCAGTGGAACATCCTATCTTCCCCACCATATAGTAACTTTCTGGGGAGGGGACTCAGAGACAAGTGACTTTGCTGCCACTCTGCTTGATTGAGATAGATTGTCCCTTAAAACAGTCACAAGTACAAACGTCAAGCACTAAGGTAGTTACAGTGGTGCATTCTGAGGTATCAAATCTGTCCCAGAACCACCTTCCTGTGCAGATAATAACAGCTATGGAGCGTGACACAGTCGGTGTGTGTGTGTGTGTGTGTGTGTGTGTGTGTGTGTGTGTGTGTGTGTGTGCTGCTGTGCTCATGCATGCGTGTGTCCTGTCAGGAAGGGAAAAACACTTGTAAAAGTCTTCAAATCTGAAAAAGGATCCGTGAATAGGCCTTTATGTAGGATATTTATGGGGATTTTCGTTTGTTTTCTGATTCTGTTTCAACTTTTAAGGAGTACCGTTAATGTGATTAATTAGCAAGAATTTATTGACTTGAAAAATCTCGACAGCCAACTATATATGATTTTTTAAATGTATTTTTTCAGGTGAAACTATAAACTCGAGGGCTAATTAAGACCTGCTGTTTCCTGAAACCCAGTGTGACTGCGTCAGGAAGGAGAGGCTCGGGCAGTTTTACCTGAAGGGTTACATGTAATCTTTATCGAAATCCCCAACGCTCTCCTCTGTTCCCTCAAACACAGTCTCGACTGAAGACCCTCAGTGCGTGTAGACTGAAGTCTACAGTAAGCGTGAGGGAGGATGTGGAGTCAACTTCAGGAAACCTCAAGCCCAGGGTGACCCTCGTGCATTCAGGCTTCGACCAGTATATCCAAACTGGTGGAAACACCACAATAGATCATTTGATTTTTGGCTTTTGACATTTCCTTACTGTGCCCTTCCCTCTCCTTTGCCAAGGGTGGAAGTGTCTGTTATGAAAAGGAGCGGAACCGTTTGTAGGAACTAGAATAACAGTGCAAAAATCATGTAAAAGGCGAACCCTTGAGGTGACAAACGGCTGATTTCTCACTGGTGCCCGGTTTGTCTGTTTTCATTAGGAGAAAAAGGACTCTGTTTTCTTTTTCCAATGTTACCTTCTCGTTAAATAGTTCCAAAGTAGAGTTTAACTACAAGAATGAAAGAAATGAAGAAAAAAAAATAAACCTGCCAACGTATTTTTAGGTTAGTGACATATTCATGTGGCTTATCACCAAATGTGACAATCCTGTGGTGGTAAATCTCCCAGTCAAAAAAATAAGTGATTTTTTCCCTTAAACTCCCTTAAAAGAAACTTCCAGTGTTTCAAGTAGAAAATATGAACTGCTTACAACTACACACACACACACACACACACACACACACACACACCAATCACACACACACACACACACACACACACACACACACACACACACACACACACACACAGACCCAATCCCACACACACACAAATATACACACACACACACACACACACACACACACACACACACACACACACACACACACACACACACACACACCAATCTCCAGGCAAGATATTTTGAATTGATGTCTCTACTAATGTTTTTAAACTATACAAAATAATTTTTAAATCTGTATTTCCTTAAAACTAAGAGGAAACCACAGGCTACCTGGGTCAGAGCACAGAGCTCCCAGGTTGGATTCCCAGCACACCATGGTGGTTCACAACCATCTCCAGTTCCAGGGATGCTGACACTCCCTTCTGACCTCCTTGGGCATAGACATACACATGGGGCACATAACATTCATGCAGAAAAATCACTCATACACGTAAAATAAGTAAATCCGGTTTGTTTGTTTTTTTAAGAAAATTGGTTTGCTGCGTCTTCCTCAATCAAGAAGCACGGTGCCTGCTTCAGATACTGCTCTACACACCACGTCAAAAGGACCCACTCGAAGTCCTTTAAAAGTCCTTGTGTATCACCCTGGAGCTTGCAACCTGACAGACCCCAAACTCTGACCTTACAAGAAACAGCCAACACAAAAGCTCCCTTTTCCACCTCATGGTACAGCCTTTCTGGCTGCTTTCCCAAACTGTAGGGGAGTGAGTGAAAGTCCTCTTCTTCTTTCTAGCGCTGTGCAGTGTACTGGTCCGGTAGCTTATCGCCTCGGAGGCTCTTCGATCTTTTCCCACGGGTATCCTCTTGCTTGCCGATCACCCAGAGACCGATACGCATGTGGTCGTCTCTTCTGACAAACAACATGGCCGCCCTGGCTCCCCTTTGGTACACTCTTGTTTCATCCAAGACCAGGCTGCTCCTTTTCTTCCAAGCTCAAAGCCCCGGGCCACATAAGGGCAGCGCAGCCACATCAGAGCTGCTCCTGGCACCAATGAAAATTATTTGCCCCAAGAGGCAAACACAGCCCAGGCAGTGTCCAGGGTATCAATCCCTCTCTTCTCTGTTATAAAAGGTCCTATTGTAGAGACACAAATCATTCGGAGATGGCATAGACAATGTCTAATCAGTTAATAGCCACTGAGAAGCCACTGGGTACTGGCCCCAAACTAGATGCCGCCTGTAACCGGAGAAAAGCAGGACAGAACACGACGCGTACAGATTTATATTCCTCTCTTCTAGCTCAGGACACCCGGGTAAGCATGAATCCTTTGAGCAAAAGTGGACAATGGCAGCCATAACAGAGATGACAATACTTTTATCTCTGGGCAGCCAGGTGGCAGATAAGTCCCAGTGTGTTCCTCACACTGGTCTAGGTTGGTGCCCTGCTTCTGTAGTGAATCACCACTTTGTGGCGTTTACGGAACCTCTCTGAGATTCTCCTTCCTTGTTTGCGAAGCTAATATCTACCTCGCAAGCTCTGTAAACAACTGCAATGTATGGAACTGCTGGACGCTTCGTGAGGCGTGCTGATAACGCTCGGTGGTATTTTGTTTTCCCCGTGTCTAGAATTAGAAACGCGTCAAAAGTCTCTTACGTACAATGCCCTGTTTAGCCCTCGCGAAAGCCCCACTCACATTCACTTTAGTTTCGTGGATAGCATTTCAGGGTTTGCTTTCTGAAACATAATTGAGAAAAATCCTCTTGGTTTCTGAACGTACCTCTCCTCCCTGGCAAGCGTTACAAAATACCTGAAGCTATGAAAGGGTTAATTTTATTCCCGCGTTCCAGATGTCTTCAGCACCTTGACTTTGGTAATATATTAAGAACAGTAAGTCTTTCTAATGAAAGTGAAAGGTATGCATTGTACTTAACTGGACCACTTTCCCCTGAAGAAACGTTGCTTCTGGGACTGCATCCTGCCATGTTCTACAGGGTGAGATACGGTTTGTTGAGCTTTACCCTTTTCGAGCACATTTTCAAGCGACTGAAGTTGGTATCCAGGCAGTTAAAACTACATCAGCAGTAATAGCGATGAGCTCATCTTGTATAAAGACATTTTTAGTTAAACACCACAATCTTGGGGGGTAGGGGAGTGAGTTAGTGTGCTTAACCAGGCTGGCTTGGAATAGCTCGCAATATGACGCATACCACAGGAAATCGAGTGGTATGAGGCACCTACAAAATATTTTTCAAACAAGTCATTGACGCTGTAAGCCCCATTCCTCAGCTTTAGGAAGTCACTTATTAAGAATCAACACCAGCCGTGCCAAACTAAGCCTCTGCTCTTGGTGATTTTCCAATTGAATATTCAGGGCCCTGTCTCAGTCTTGTTTTCGGGGAAGTACATGCCTGGAATGTTAGCAAGCTATTTGCTGGAAAAAATGCCCACAACAGACCCAATGTTGATTATATTAATGCGTTTGAGTGGGTATAGAGTACAAATGATTGAAAACGCTTCCAGATCCCCGTTACCGGGGACAAAGCAGCCTCTGTTCTCTGATCCGATGGTCATTTTTTTTTTCCAGCAGAGGATGTGGTGCAGGAAGAGGGAAGAGTGCCAATCTCTGTCTAATGGTTCCAAATAGGGCCTGGGCCTAGCTCTTTGGATGCGACGAGTGGGAAATGAAACGCAGATGGGTCAGATGGGTAAGGAGAGGGGGATTACAGGTCAGGCCAAAGAGTTGGAATAAATTAAGTGCTTATGAGGTACAGAATGGTACATTGTTTAAGTGAATGGACAGGGGAAAAACATTCCGGCATTGTTTGGACCAGTGAGGGAACTCAAGCTTCCCCCTCCCAGACCCACATAGGCTGCAGATCTGCGTCCTCAGGATGCGTGTGAACAAAACCCCGGAGTGTAGCCAATGGATGCCTAGAGGATTCCTCCCCGCCCTAAAGAAGCAATTTCGCTTTATTACACACGAGATGTAATTTATTGGGAGAAATGTTTGGGTTCGTGTCAGATCATAGAGAGTCAGATTTGGGGTTCCCTGGAGATCGCTGAGGAGAAGGTGAGTAACCACAAATTAATACAGCAGGGAAATAAAGCTTCAGAAGAAACGCTTGAAATATTGAACCAATTTCCCCCATTTTAGCATTTTAAAACTTTGCCCATAAATCTGAAATCAACTTAGGAAAACTAAGCAGACCCTTACAAGGCAGGAATCAACACAGACAACAAAAAGTAGGTCTAAAAGACTTTTTTTTTCTCCTTAGTTTTAGGGCTCTTCGTAACTATAGATACAGACACAGATGCCTCTTCAGACAACTAGAAAGGTCTAAAATCAGATAGAAAGGAACCAATGAGATGGAGGATGGGAGTGCTGCCCCCGAGCCGAGGTTCATTCCAGTACCCACAGAAGGAGAGCGTTAACATCTCCGAGATATCCTCTAACCTCCACAAGCCCACCATGGTCAGGACCTGTGCACACTCTCTCACACACAGAGAAATAAGCAATGGAGAAATACAAGCCATACAAGTAATTTCAAACACCGAGGGTGATAGTGGATCTGTCCATTCTGTGAGAGAAAAAAAATCATAAAATTACAGTGTATATACATGCCTAGTTCTTTAATAACAGGTAATTGTGGGACAAATTGAATGTGTCTTTTTGATGACATAAAGCCAATAAAATGTTAAAGGCAGGAAGTATCACATACGGGAAGAAATCTGAAGTACACTTGCCGACAAAATAGGAAACTTTTCACTTGTAATCGATAGGTTTTTTTTTTTTAAGTATGATAGAAATTATTTTCAGAAGCTTATTTTCATACCTGCTATGTCTCCATTTTGTGGACTTGCTCTTTACTAGAATATCTCACTGGCAAGGCTGGAGACAATTGTTGTCTACACCCTAAGGATGCTCAGGCTTCGTGAGTACTAAGCTCTTGACCTACTCATTCCGGGTCCAGCGACCACAGGAAGACCATTGCAAGCAGTCAGCCAGAACTCCTCAACGAGATGTCTCTTTAGGAGCCTAGTGATTTTCTCTGTTATTATTTCTTTATGATCTTTCAACAAGTAATAGGATTATATGTGTATATCATTGTTTTCTCTACCTTAAAACTGAACTTGTCCAACTGGGCAGTAGTGGCACGCGTCTGTAATCCCAGTACTCCAGAGGCAGAGGCAGGCAGATCTCCGAGTTCCAGCCAGCTAGGTCTGCAGAGCGAGCTCCAGAACAGCTAGAGGTACACAGAGAAACCATGTCTCAAAAAAACAAAACAAAAACAAAAACAAAGCAAAAACCAAAAACAAAAAACAAAACAAAACTGAGTTTGTCCTAAATAGCTTACCTCTTCCTCCGATCTTCTCCCCTTCGAAATTCTTTTGTGCTCTGCTCCGAGTCTTGGAAAGGAATCTGGAGAAGAAACAACCAAGTTATTAAGTAAGTGTGAAAACTGACCAAGATACAAACCTCAGTATTAAGTGATGGAGAGGAAAAAAAGAAATGGCTCCAGACACATTTCTCCCTTATGCTGAGCAAAAACATCAAACTGTTACTCATGGAAAGAAGGGCATAAACCCATCAGAAACTAATATCCGTTTGTGGATATTGCCGTTTCCTTCCCAATAAAAGAAATGATGTTTTCAGTCTCCTTTTCTCTTTTGCATTAAAAACATGGACAGCGGAAAATGTTGGTAGAAGACTCTAAAAGGCGAAGCTGCTTCAGTAAGGATTAGATGAGTATGTGTTATAACATGAACTTGGAGAGGATTCTTTTCAGAAAAAAGTTTAAAAGTAGCAGGTCAGGGTTCCCACAAAACAGTTGGGTTCCTTGCAGTGCACTTGCAATAGGACATTTAAAAAAAAAAAAGATTCGGTGAAGTGCGATAACCATAGACCTCTCAGCCATCTTGCTAGCTAGAGACTTGGAGGGACTCGAGGGAGGTGGGTAACAGAGAGGCACTCTTGTACCTTTAAGGATTCCCCAGATATCGTTAGTCAAGCCTCTCAGATGAAGTCATATCATAACGCAGAGTAGCAGAGTACGTAAGCGCCCACAGTAAATCCCCACACGCTAGAAAAAGAGGACCGGAATAGTGAGACCATTGACCTGTCAGGCAGCCGTACTTCCGCTCAGTCGAGCCTGACTACGCGAATGCATAAGGACCCTCACGAATCCCTTAGGTATATGGGGTTGGAGAAAACACTGGCAAATATAGCTATCTAGCATAGCCTAAGGGAAAGGACACCCATACTGCTCCGTTGCTTCAAGCAACAGACCAGAGCTAGGAAGACTTCAGACACATAAATGGCTCAGCAGAAAAAGGGTGTTTGTTGCTATGCCTGGCGACCTCAGTTCCATACCCAGAACCCACACGGTGGAAGGAAGAGAAGCGACTCCTGCAGTCTTTCTTCTGATTCCCACACCCGTGACTGGCCTGGGTGCATTCACACATACACATCAAAGCAATAGGTAGTTTGAAAACGTGTTTTATACTTTACATACTGCAAAACCTAAATCGCCTCCTGGGATTTTCACTTGTGAGGCAGGGCCATAGAAGTTGCTTGTGGACGGGGAGGGGGGGCGTATGTTTTTGTTTCTCGATTTGGCTTGTGTCTCGACTGAGTTCGTCCAGAGCGCTCCGTTTAGAAATAGATGTGCATGGTCCACGAAATAAGGCTGAAACTCCTTTCTTCTGACCCTCATATGCTGCTGGTACTCGGTTTTCTGACTATGGGCGGAGGTCAGATACAGACACTGTGGCCAGCTGAGGCAGCCTCCTCAAGCGAGCCAACCATCTCCAAGTTATCATGGTTTCGCTTCCTTTTTGTCTTTATAAAAAAAAAAAAAAAAAGACATGCAATGTAAACAAAAAACAAATCTCGGGACCTGGCGACCACAGTGACGAGGTCTACTTTTCCAGCAATGACTTTCGAAATAATGTACCGAGGGTTCTGCAAACACATTCTTTGTGCCATTTCTTACTTCTGGGGAAGGATTTATGCTCCACCAGCAAGCTCCCCTTGCTTATAAACAAGAGAAGGTGTTTACAAGACACTCACCAGGGGAAAATTTGTCTTTTGACCGTGAACAAGGTAGGGGTGGCCGTACTATGATGAGGTTGACTACAAATGACTGAGACAGGGCTAGAGGACAGAGACATTGTTGTTCTCCAGAGGAAGCGCCTGACATCACTGTCTTCCTAGAATCCTTATAAGTGTTCATCGGTAACCTATGCAGGGAAAATACATAACCCAGGAAATAGGAAGTTCGTGTGAGCTTTAGGGCAGAGGGTAAATGAATCTCTCTGATGCATTCGTTGTATAAAATGTCAGGCTTCCTAGAGATAACTCTTTTCAAACAGGTCGTATTTTGTGATCGTGTACATATACTACATGCCCTCCCCTCACACAGGTCCCCTTCTCCCTCTCTGTTTCCTTTCTTCTTTTTCTGTCCTACTGAGAGTGAGGGGGGAGGGAGATTGTTTTATGTTTCTGGTTACAATCTCGGACCCACAAGTGAGAGACAGCATGCAATATCTGTTCATCCTACAGACTTTCTAAACTTGATGTACAGTTGAACCTATGCTCCAGCAAACATCATGCTTTCGGCGTTGCCTGCGTGCAGCTGAATTAAACTGGACCTATACCCACATTAAACTGCTTTCCTGTACCACATGACCTTGTTCCAGTCACCTGCCAGCTGCTGCCTACGTTTATTCGGTGGTTTCCACACGCATGGCCTTCAAGTACTTCTGTGCTATGTGGATTTAGAGTCAGTTGCGTATATACCTGGAACTGGTCTAGCTCAGTCACACGTTAGCTCTAATTTTCCTTTATTTGAGGAACCCCCCCCATGCTAATTCCCTCAATGACTGGACTACTTTACATCACCATCGTCAGCACGGAAGCGTTCCCTTCTTCCTACGTGGATTTCCAGTGTTTGTATCTATTTATGTTCTGTCAGGCAGTCTGACAGGGGTAAGACTCAGTGTAGTTTCAATTTGCATTTCCCTGATGGCTAATGGTGTCCACCATTTTTTTTTTCACATTTATTGGCCATTTGTACTTCGTTTTTTGAGATGTGTCTCACATTTTATTAACTCATTTGCTGTTTGTTTTTCTGGTAGTAGGGGAGCTCTCTGGAGATTCTGGACATTAAGGAACTGCCTCTTCACTCAATTGTCTCCCGCCCTGTGCCTTTTAATGTCATGCAATCCCATTTGTCAGCTCTTGGTATTATTTCCTGAGCTGGAGATCAAGCTTAAAGGAGAGATTTCTGCAGCACTGTCAGCCAGGTCAGTTCCAGACCCCGCAGAGCCCTCCGCCACCGCAGAGACACTTTACAGCGCTCCGGTGTTTGCTGTATGCTCCATTAAAGTTCTGCTCTGGTGGGAAAGACCAGATTTCCAAATGGTGGCTTTATTGATTCAATAAAATTTAAGAAATTCTGCTTATGGAAAAACTCATTAACCAAAACTAATAAATAAGAGTTTACCCTGCAGTCTGGTTCCTCTTTATTTGACAGAATTAAAAATCACCCTGGAACGAGTTAGTTCATTTTTGACTTGTTAATTGAGCTCAATGGTTTCATGTAACTCCCTTCTGTCCTAAGCTTGTGAACTCTTCGTTCTTTCTTGCCACACTTGGGTTCTCTCACTCCTGACTTTACAAAGTGTATTTATGAAGAAGCTAAACAGAAACAAAGAGCACATGGAAGGAGGAGGAGGGGGGGAGGAGGGGAGGGGAGGAGGGGAAGAGGAGGGGAGGAGGGGGAGGGAGAAGAGGAGGAGGGGGAGGAGGGGAGGAGGGGAAGAGGAGGGGAGGAGGGGGGAGAAGAGGAGGAGGGTGAGAAGGAGGAAGGGAAGGAGGAGGAGGGGGAGGAGGAAGAGGAGGAAAAGGAGGGGGAAGCAAGAACCTTTCATTTAAGCTAATGCTATGACTTAAGGTACAGCCCAGCCTTTGGGCTTGGGTGTGAGCCTGCACCATGCAGTCAGAGGGCATAGCCTTAGGTTCCATGCCTAGGCGAAAGACAATTCCATCATTGAGTGCATGTCACAGCAGATTTCCACCTCAGTTCAGCATTCAGAGAAAATCTGCAAAGAGCCAAAGTTGTGCAATATACAGAACTAAACTTTTTATGTGTTTCACACACAGTACACACAGTTTTCCCCTAGGAGGCTGTTATTGTAAAAAAACGCTTGCGTCTTGATTCCTAGTGTAAAACTTAGGGTGTCGGTCCTAGAAGTAGAGAGGAGAGCATGGGTTAGCAGATGGCAGAAAATGTTGTTCAAAAATTATGCAATTGCAGGTAGATAGGAAGAATGATTCAAAGATGTCTGTTGTATAATAATATATCATATTTATTAAAAATTCAGAAAGAGGGCTTTTACCACACAAAAATAACTATGCAAAGTAAGACATTGGTTAATTATCAAGATTCTACAATAACTATTATTTCAAATGTCATGTTATAAACCATTACTATTTGCATCAAATTTTTTTTTCAATAGAAACACAAAATAGGACTAGAGAGAAGGCTCGGCAGTTAAGAGCACTTGCTGCTCTTACAACAGACCCAGGTTCAGTTCTCAGTACCTAAATGGTAGCTTACAACCATGGGTAACTTCAGTTCCAGGGGATCAAATGCTTTTTTCTTATCCCTCTGGCATCGGGTATGCATGTAGCGCACAGACATACATAAATGCAAAAACACTCATGCACGTAAATAAATATATGTAAATAAACCCTTTAAAAACAAATGAGTAATAGAAGTTAAAGTAGAGGCTGGAGGATGGTAACTTGGGTTCTGAAGGCGGCAGCTCTGATCTTAAAGTCCTGTTCCCCCATTGGTTCTTGATTTGTTAGTAAAGAAGGCGGGGATGGGGAGGCTGATTGCTGGGTGGAAGGTACAGGCAGGACCTCCAGGTCCCAGGAGGAAGAGGTTGATGCAGGGAAGGAGAGAGGAGCTTTCTGCCATGCTTTGGAAGAAAAGAATGCAACAACCATGTGAGGTCTGGGAAGGAGCTGGGGTCTGTGGCCTCTGCTGTAGGCAGGTGGCCAAGGATGATTGGCAGGGGCTGGGTGGGACTCGACACTGAGGTTTAGGGCAAGTGGAGAGACAGAGATAATAAATTGATTAAGGGCACAATTTTCCAAGCGGGAGATACAAGTGTGCCAAGAAGGCAAATTGTAAAGGAATTAACTCTCTCTCTCTCTCTCTCTCTCTCTCTCTCTCTCTCTCTCTCTCTCTCTGTGTGTGTGTGTGTGTGTGTGTGTGTGTGCGTGTGTGTTTTATCTAAAGATTCCAGGGTCTTGGGTGGGAGCTGATAGCACAGTCATCTCCCAGAGCAAAGGTTGGTAGAACGAGAGGAAATGTGGCAGCATATAAAACTACACGCAACGGGGTTCAATCTCCTGCACCAGCATAAAAAGCTAGGTATAGAAATGTGCTTTGTCTGCAGACCGAAAGGAGCCAGATGTAGATCTCTCCTGAGAGACACAGCCAGAATACAGCAAATACAGAGGCGAATGCCAGCAGCAAACCACTGAACTGAGAATAGGACCCCCGTTGAAGGAATCAGAGAAAGAACTGGAAGAGCTTGAAGGAGCTCAAGACCCCTTATTAACAACAATGCCAAGCAACCAGAGCTTCCAGGGACTAAGCCACTACCTAAAGACTATACATGGACTGACCCTGACCTCATAGGTAGCAATGAATATCCTAGTAAGAGCACCAGTGGAAGGGGAAGCCCTGGGTCCTGCTAAGACTGAACCCCCAGTGAACTAGATTGTTGGGGGGAGGGCGGCAATGGGGGGAGGGGGGGGAGGGGAACACCCATAAAGAAGGGGAGGGGGAGGGAGATGTTTGCCCGGAAACCGGGAAAGGGAATAACACTCGAAATGTATATAAGAAATATTCAAGTTAATAAAAAAAAAAGAAAAGAAAAGAAAAGAATAAAAAAGAAAGAAAATTAAAAAAAAAAAGAAATGTGCTTTGTCATAATCCTGGCCATGTCAGAGACACGGGGATCCCTGAGACTCAACAGACGAGCCTCTGGTTCAGTGAGAGCCTCTGTCATAACAAAAAAGTTCAAGTGTTGAGGAATCACTCTATGTTCACCTCCACATGCACCTTCACACATGTGCACATATGTATGAACATGTAACACACAATAAATAGACGAGCCGAACTTAAAATAGCTGTGCATTAATGTGAATGCGTTATGATATTGAGATGTAGTGCGAAGTCTGAAGGATAAGACAAGGTTTCTCTGACAATTTTGTCACTTTTCATCTTCCCTTCAACCACCTGAGAGACACCACAGCTCTGTCTTGTCCATCTATGTAATGACACAGTCATGTGACGCTCTCTGAATTAGTCACTACCCAAAACAGAATAGGCAACCAGTTGACTTAAAACTAACATCTCAACCAGTGTCTCCAAAGGGGCTTGATGCATAACCTAATTTTATTTTTTAACCACTTTATGACATTTTCTTCTATCTATCTATCTATCTATCTATCTATCTATCTATCTATCTATCAACTATATCTCCTTCTTTCTTTTGATATTTAAAGAATAATTATGGGAAAAGATTTTTATTAGGAAAGCAGAAATATGCAAAGTAATTTCAATTGTTTTAGAAAATGTAACTGGGAAGGAAGCTTTAAGATCAGAACAGAAGACAGCCTTGACTAAGTAGACAATGTCCAACTGGTTTCTAAAGTAGTTGTACCAAGTTGAGTTTCATTCAGCGATATTCTGAACTGTTCTGTATTCTTTCCAATGAGGATTTAAAGTAATTCATAGCTTTAGAAAGCATTTAAATATGCTAAAATGAGGGTGTTTGCATTTCTACATTAAACTGTCAAAACCAGGTTAAAGGGAAATTGTTGAAGTGGTCTAGCCTCATCCTACTCTTCTGTCCTTGAATTCATCTTAGTTTTGATCAGAATTTGGTAACTTGCCTGTGACTTCTCCCCGTTTTCGTTACTCAGTTATGCATTTGCCATCAGCTTTTTTATGTTCAGTGTGCATCTTAAACTTAACCCTCTCATTTCTCTCCCTGCAGAGACCACAAGAGAATTAACAAAAGAAATTAAGTTAGGGACTATGAATGGCTGTCTCCACATGAGCCCACATAAGTTCAGAAGCTCTCATGGAATGTGTGAAGAACCAAATCCCTTATGTTTATACAACACATTCATCTCCTTTCTCTAATGAAAAACAGAAATAATTGTTCTATTCTCCAAACAATTTTCTCTAATTTTCAAGCCAACCAATTTCAGGGTTCTGTATTTGCGTAATTTCTCTTCTGGTAGCGAATGCTCACTTTATACTTATAATGATATAGTCCCGAGTTTCCACCTAACTTCATATTACTAATCACCTAACAATATTAGAATTTTCCTGAAAATGCAATCGTAAGTGCTGTATACTAGTACCTTGTACAATAATCTATAAATAGCCTTTTCTGTTTGTCTATTTTTAGCCCACTTATATTATTCTAGAAAGTTGAAGCTGTTTGATTCTATTACTAATTTTTTTCCAATGCACTTTTGCAGATTATTATGGTTGGTACATAGGAAAATTAATAAATTTATATATTTATCTGTGTTGTTACGTAACTATAATTTTCTAACCATCGGGTATAGTTATGTTATTTGCAAGTAATACATAATATAAATAACCTCCAATAACAGAAATGTAACTTCTCTGCCTCCGGTTTTGCTTCGAATGGAAGAACTATGCAGTGTTTCTTCAAGAATATTAAGTGAGGGCTGCTGAGCTGGCTCAGTGAGTAAAGGCATTTGCTTTCACCCCACAGACTAGAGTTGGGTCTTCAGATCCCACATAGTACAGGGAGAGAGTCAACTGTGACAACTGTACTGGGACCTCCATTCAGGGGCAGCCCAACACTCACACATAAAAGCAGACAAACATAACTTTAGTCTTTAAAAGTATGTTGACCAAGAACTATGATTTATTGGACCCTTGCTGCACTCTAGGCTTTGTCATAATTACTCAACACTTTTGGCGTCCCTCGTTATGTCACTCTTTCCTACCCATTTCTTAAAGAAATGTCTTCAATATTGGTTAAGTATCTGGTTGGTTGTCAGTGTGAGGTAGTTGCGGCGCTTACGCTACAGCAAGAATTCCTTTTGTCGAAGGAAGTAAAGTTAAAATAGTCTGATGTTTCTAGAGAAGCTGAGTGGTCCAGAGAGTTCCTCGATACCTTCCCTTCAGCCTCTCATAATTACATGCTTTGGTTTTTATGACCATGGTTCATTGGTTAAATCTAAGGAATTCACACTGACACCTGGCATTGAATTAGCTCCAGGTTCCCAGCTCTCCCAGCTCCCATCCTCCGGCTCCTTTGCTCCGGCTCCCTTGCTCCAGCTCCCTTGCTCCAATGCCCTTGCTTCGGGATTCCACCCATCATACAGCACCACACTGACTCATGGCTTCTCTTATCGTAATTTCCGTGTCTTCCTTTTGATGACCTTGATATCCTTGAAGACAGTTAAGCAGGTACTTGGCTTTAAAAACTCAGCTGACTTCTGAGTTTCTTTGACACATCCCACTGCTTGAGGTGGATCTGTCTGTTTGCCCTGCTGTAGGATGATGTCATACAGGTGAGGCAGGTCCAAGACAGAACGGGGCCTGTCATTGGATGAGGAGGAAGGATGGGCGGGAGAAAAGCTTGAGGGAAGAGAAGGAAACTGGAGGAGAATGCAGGAGAAACCTCGGAGAGAACTTGGAGGCTGTCGTTAAGATTCCACTCTGTGTATTTACAGGTTGTTATGAATATTCTTAAGGGATGGATGTGTATCGCGCAATTTTTAGGTAGGCAATTATATCTTATCAGTTGGATCAGAGGTTATTGTGATGTGCGTTCCTTCATGTAGAGATTTAAGTTTAAGAGAGTGTGTGGTGGCTAGAGACACTGGACCACCACGGAATTGGGATGTGTGTTTCTGGCAAGATATCGACCAGATATCTTGGGGCACTACAGTGCCGGATCTAGGGGGGTGTTAAAGACAGTACATAATTTTCCATCATTTTACAACAACACCCTGCCTGCTCCTTTTGAGGGTTTCTGCTCCCTTGTTGGCCCTGGGGATGCTTAGACTTACCTGGTCCTTACCTCCTTCAGCCTAGAAGCATTTGTTTCTCCAGGCAGCCTTGGTTGCTTTTGTTGGGAAAGATATTTGTAGTCCAAGATTTGGGTCTTGACTGTTACATTATTTTTTTGTGGAATTTTATGTTTTAAAATTGTAGAAATATACGTTCATCAGAAATGTGCGTCCTTAGGTATTTTAGTACACAGTTCAGGGAGCCCAGACACGTTCATACTGCTACACAGCCACCATCACCACCTGCCTTCAGAACTTTTTCATCAGAGAAACGAAAGTGTCTGTTTCTTTCAACCGTAGCTGATCGTTTTCCTCCATCCCAACTCAGGCAAGTGCACTCCACTTTCCACTGTTGAATTTGGCTCTGTAGAGGGTCTAGGACGCTCCCGTGAGTACAGTTATACGGGATTTCTCTTTTGTGATTAGTTTATTTCACATGGAATAATATTCTCAAGTTTCACCCACGTTGTAGTACACTGGAGTTCATTTCCCTCTCAAAGCCAAATAATACTCCATTGTATACATAGGTACATTTTATGTATCTAATAATTTTCCAGGCACTGAGGCTGTTCCTAGCACTTTGCAGTTATGAATGCTGTGATGAACATGGGTGTTGAAATACCTTTGAAAGTCTGTGTTTCAGACTCCCTGCAGTATATACTATAAGTAGACCTGTCTAGTTACATGTGATTGCTAGGTTTAGTTTCTGGAGGAAAGTCTACGGTGTTTTGCCTTATGGCCCCACCATGTTATACTCCCAGAACATTGCCCAAGGGCTGCCCTTTCCCCACACCCTCACTACATGTATGTTTTCATGGTTTTGCCTTTGTGTTTTTATAGAAGCTATTCTAATGGATATGAGTTCATATTTGGTTGTTTGGATATCTGTTTCCCTAATGGTCAGTGACAGTACATCTAATTTTCTTATATGTAAGTTCTTTGGGGAAATGTCTATTCATGCTCTTTGACCACATTTTAATGGTATTGTTTGGTTTTTCTTTACTTTGGGTGTTTTCTGCCTGAAGGGGTTCATCATGTTATTTGGTATTCAATCACTATTAGTTATCTGATTGTAAATATTTCCTCTCACCTTTTTTGTTGCCTTTCACTCCTTTGAGAGAGTCCTTTGGTGAAAAGGTTTTCAAAGTTGATGCTGTTGTGACACTTATCTTTCTTTTGTAGACTTTGCTTTTAGTACTTTTTCCGCAAGAAGTCATCCCCAAATCATGTTGTGTTGTGAAATTTGTTTTACTTTTAATGAAAGTCTTCAGATTTCATGAGAGACAAAAAAAAAAAGTGTGTTTCTTTAACTAGAAAGTCAAAGTCAGAGTCTGTAGTTTAAAACTACAATATAAGAGGCCCTTGATATTAATAAGAATTTTAAAGTTGACTGAATATGCCTGGAAAAAATCTTAGGAAGCTTCTAAATGGGGAAAGCAATGATTAAAATCACTGACTTGAGGAGATAAATCTAAAAGTTGATATCAAATTAGTTAACAGTAAGAGAAAAATAGAGATGAAAATGTCAGTTATTGTGACAACTGTAGAAATCCAAAGAACCCTGAGTGCCCATGAGAAGCTGGTCATGTAACTACTTGATGAGAATTCCTCTCTAGCTATGGCAGATGACAAGATGACAGTGAAATTAGAATACGCATGAACTGTAATGACCATGGATGCCAAGTAGGTTAAAAAAAAGGAAGTGCTTCTCAACATTTTTCTAAGGCACTAGTACATCCATTAAATTACCCATGGATTGAATTTAACCACAGCAAATGATCATACCAACCCAATAGAACCATTTTCATTATAATTTATTCTAGAAAATATTGTTCCTATATCTGCCACCTTGTTGCTTGCTGCCAGACAAGTTGATCTCACTGGAGCAGTAGGGAAAGGAAAAGACAAACATGGACAGACACACAGACACATAGAAACCTGGAGATGAGTGGACTGGATCTTCTGATGGAAAAATGACAGTACCTGGAAGCTCAGGATGCTTTTTATATAGTTGAATGGAGAGGTGAGGTTGTTAAATATGGACAAGGAGGTGGGGGTTTATGGCTTATAGCTGGAACAAGGAGACAGGGTTAGGTAATTTTAGTAGGAGCAGTCTCTGTAAGGGAACAGTCTTCAGGCAGGGGATTGAGGGGGGAGCTATGGTGAACACTTTCCTTTTTTATATATATAAGAGAAATTTATTTTAATTTTATTTTTATTGAATATTTTATGTATTTACATTTCAAATGTTATCCTTTCCCCCCCTCCCCCATACTCCCACCTTCTCCCCCTGCTTCTGTGAGGATGCTCCCACTCCTACCCACCCACTCCAACATCAACGCCCTGGCATTCCCCTACATTGGGGAAACAACCCTTCACAGGACCAATGGCTTTTCCTCCTATTGATGCTGGACAATGCGGTCCTCTGCTACATATGTGGCTGGAGCCATGGGTCCCCCATGTGTACTCATTGGTTGGTGGTTTAGTCCCTGGGAGTTCTGGTGGGTTCTGGTTGGTTGGTATTGTTGTTCTTCCTATGGGGTTGCAAACCCTCTCAACTCCTTTAGTCCTTTCTCTCCTAACTCTTCCATTGGGGTCCCCTTGTGCAGTCCAACAATTAGCTGCAACCATCCTCCTCTGTATCAGTTGGGCTCTGGCAGAGCCTCTCAGGAGACATATCTGGCTCCTGTCAGCAAGCACTTCTTGGCATCAGCAATAGTGACTGGGTTTCATACTATGAACATTAGCACCGGAACCAGGAGAGAAGTCTTTGCCAGTTTCCTGAGCCTATCCTAGTTAAAACTTCACCATTTCCCCATGGGTCAAAGGCTTCGCAGTACTTGACATGGCCATGTAACAAGCACACATTCCTTCAGGACCTAACTCATTCAGGAATTCCTCTATTTATTCCCTTATACAGTTGTTTCTCGTGTGATCTGGGTTTGAAACCGCAGACATTTGCTGTTTATTAAATGCATGTCAAGCTACTCTCAATGGAAAGCCCTTCTAAGAAATCATTAGTAGTAATTGACTCAACTTTTTGGATAATTGCTAAAAGGAATAACTGATAATGGAGCGGACCGTGTTGAGGATAGGGAACAATTTCTTGACATTGTATTCCCTTTCTTTGATAAACCCGGGAGGATACGTTGATGAGGATGAAAAGGCTTTTTAAATTAGTTGATTTCACAGCCTCATCCCCACTAGAAAAACCTTCAGTCTGATTGAGGTTAAAGCGATCCAAATGGAAGTATTGGTTCCCACAGATTTCTATAGGCTTTGATGATAAAACCCTCTGTCTGGTCTATTTCCTTTTGATCTAGTTGGAAAAGGACGCTGGGAGAGGCTAGGACCAAGTGCCTTCCATGCCCAGCTGCTGATCCAGCTGTGGCTTGTTAAGGCCACAGAACAAGTAAAAGTTCCAGCATACTTCCTGTTTTATCACATTCTTAAGTTAACATTGTATCACGAAGAAAAGTGATATCTACACAGATGTAGAAATATGGGCCTGTTTGAAGGCCAGACAGATTGTAAAAATGGCGGTCCAACTCCGGGTTGCAAGGAATGATTGAGATGTAAATGGCTTATCAGTAGAACCTTTCTCACAGTCCAGCAATCAGAAACAAAGATCTGCTTTCAGATAGCTTGCTTGTCTATGATTGATAGGCAGAGGGTTTAAATTCCCCGGAGAAACACACTTTCTGGCCTCAAGTACCCAGATGGCTTTGCATCCTAGATCCAACCTGCGGTTTAAGGAGCGCTGCATGCGGCCTCCAGCTGATACCAGGATCTGAACTATAACTCGCGCTGCTTTCCATTAAGGAAATAAGAAGCAACTCGCTTTTTACAAGGTGTTAACTAAGCTTGGCTGAGCAGCCCAACTGAAAAATCAAACCTGCTCAAACACTTCATGTTTATAAAAACAAACTCCATTAACGTGCCTGGCTTCCCTTTTCATAAAACTGCAGATGACTTACTGCACATCTTAGTCGGCTACAAATTTTCCCGTAAAGCGCGTGTTCTGTATTACGTAGGGTAAAATTCAGAGGGTTGATGTGCAATTGCCGGGTTGAATTAGAATTATTTTCCATCGAAATGATAACAGAGGATTTTGCAGAATGGTGACATCTCTGTTGGCATAAACTAGACTGTTTATATAAGCAGTAAGAACTGGTGTGCCCTAGGAAGAGGAAGCTGAACACTTTAATACATACTGTCCATCCTTCCAAAGTCAGACTTGAAAGGGAAAAAATGAATCCTTAAACCCAGCTAGTGTGAGCCGGTCTTTATCCCACTAATTCTTTCCAGGACAATGTCTATTTCCCCAAACACCCATGTAGCCTGATTTGTGAAATTATTCTACGAGGTCAAATTCGATGAGTTTCCTACAATATTTTCCAGACTAATATCTATTTTCTTTATACGTTTAAAAGAGCGTTTTCAACAATAGAGTCAGGATATGGCCTGTATTCGCTCAGTAAAGTAAAATACACAGTCACAGAGCTACTCACCTATCCCTGACCACATTGCCTGTGCTTTCTCCCCAGAAGTAACCACTTAGCCCTATTCATACAGCTTCAAATGCTGGCTGGCTCACCAACTTATGGCCCCTGAACAGAGAGGCACTGTAATAGACCCATAGTGAATATTAGTTTCGCTTCTTAGTTTTGCTACTTGAGCAGGGTCAGGGCAGTTCCGTACAGTTGCCAGAAGTACCTAGTTTTCTGAAATCTACCACAGTGCTACCTCTACCATAGCTATTAAAATGTGGGCCAGAGAGCCACTGCCAAGGCCTTAAAACCTATACTTCTACTCGGTGATCTCACCTCCTCCCTTGCACGGGCCAGGTTCTGGAACTTTCCCTGCATAGCCAATGGCGACCTCTGTGCTGCTCTTATGCTGTGTTTGCATCTTGAGGAACAGAGACAACTTGTCGCTGGCAATAATCAGAAGCAAGACTTACAGATACTTCCTGAGAGCCACAGTCCGTTCTGAAGAGGACTGTGCACACCCATGGTAAGAGCAAGGAGAGCCATTGGCGTGTGAACAAAGGCTATTTTAATTGCTACTGAAAGTTATTTTTCTGTAAAGCAAAGGAAAAAGCTAAATATGAAAACAAATGACAAGAGCTGTGTATGTATAACTTAGGAATAAATATACATGCACTAAGAAAATACGCTTGAGAACTTTTTAACCATTAAGAGTATTCAAGGACCCCCTTTGAAGGAATCAGAGAAAGAACTGAAAGAGCTTGAAGGGGCTCGAGACCCCATATGTACAACAATGCCAACCAAACAGAGCTTCCATGAACTAAACCACTACCCAAAGACATGGACTGACCCAGGGCTCCAACTGCACATGTAGCAGAGAATAGCCTTGTTGGGGCACCAGTGGAATGGGAAACCCTGCCAAGGTTGGACCCCCAGTGCAGGGGAATGTTGGGAGTGAGGTTTTAGGGGGGGATGTATGGGGTGATTACCCGTATGGGGGAGGGGGAGGGGATGGGGAGTTATAGACAGGAAATAGGGAAAGGGAATAACATTTGAAACATAAGTAAATAAATATATCTAGTAGAAAAAAAGGAGTACTCAATTAAAAATACTGAGATCACAGCTCCAAATAGATTTACCATATGCGTGATCCAAGGCAAAGCTTTTGTGTTTTGTGATTTTAACCACATTCAGTTACTATCTATACACTAACATATGCCAAATTAAGGTGCATTATTTTCCTTTGTTCTCATCTGAAGTTGTGTGGTCCCTGGAACTTTGAGTTTGACTAGATTAAGTTAAACACCCATGATTTACCTATCATGTGTGCCAAGTGTGTTCCGAAAAGCACTCTGAAAGAACATTGAACGAGAGTGATGAGTGATATTTTGTCCCCAAAGGAGAGTTCAGTTTTGTTTTGTACCTTGTAAGTACTGAGGCTACTCCAGCTTGCTGGGGACACGCTTATAATTCCAACATTAGGGAAGCAGAGGCAGGCAGATATCTGCGAGGTCAAAGCCAGACTGATCTACATAGCAAGTCCAAGGACCAGTGTACATAGTGAGAGACACTATCTCAACAAAACAAAACAAAACAAAACAAAACAAAACAACCCCCCAACTCACCCAAAACCAACCAACCAACCAACCAAGAACCAGGGATTGAAATATCTATGAAATCTTCTCAGGTAAAGAAAGGTAAAACTAGACTTGTAATCTGTGAAACATGTTTAAAATACCCATTATGCAAAGCTCTATATTTATATGAGTAAATATATTATGAGAGTAAATATTTATTTTATTTATTCATTTTATTGATTTACTTATTTTCTAAGTATATATTTATATGAATATTTAGCTGGCTTTTTTCAAGTTAGATTACATGAGGATCAAAAGGCTTCTGCCGATTCTTGTCCTGGGAATTTACAAACTAAAAGAAAAAAAATTAACTAAAAATAAAATGAGAAAGTGTTTTGAGCAAGGTGTGAGCGAAGCCTTGTGCCATGCGTCTCCTGCCCAGCAGCCCCCTCTAGCTCCTCCTCCAGATTTCCTTTGGTTTTGTGGCTGATCCTAAGTCAGGTCCCTCAAATAGCCATGTAAGGCAGCCACTAAACACTTGCCTACTCTTGACTTTGACCTGCCATGTCAACCCATTCCTATATTTTATCTGACCAACCTGATTCAGATGACAACAGAGTACATTGAGCATAAATTGACTAACCCTGGCTCTCCTCAAGTTCCTTAGATGTGGACATTTAATACTTAACTTTCTGGACAGGAGACAGCCAGAGAAAGTTCTGGACAGGAGGCTAGAAGTAGGACTTAAGACACCAGCACAAACTAGAAGCCACTGAGTTACGTAATGGGGCTTTTGGAGAAGGCACCGATCACTGCGCAGACAGCTAACATGGAAGTGGAAAACCCGATGAGTCCTTCCACTATTGGACAACCCCATCATCTAAATAATCCTCAAATGAAATAAAGTAATAATTCTCATAAATCGTGTATTTCATCTTAGAATGAGAGTCTCTTCAAGGCCACAGCAACATGGGATTTATTAAATCCGTTCTCTTCTGCTGCAGCACCAGTCCTTCTATAAGGCAGGAAAACTTATTGGCTACTAGGTGCCATGGTGGTAGTGTTAGGAAAGGCACAACGATGTAGCCGCAAAGCAATAAGTACCATTCATCCCCCAAGATGGGGATTATGTTATCTCCTCCCTTACAAATGCATGGGAATGTGAACATTCGCTACTTTGAAAATAAGTGCTGGCCATTGCTTTCAGCCACACATCACGGAGCACTGATAAATATGTGGTGTCTGTACACTGTGGTGTGGCTTGTTTCTCACACCATCCGTCACGGGCTTATCTATGTTACCCAGCCACCATCTCAAGTGTTGGAGAGACTCTATGATGGGTAATGATTTAGGAAGAAGTGAGAATAGATGCACAGTCTGTAGAGACCCGGGAGTGCGTTTAGTGGAGATGGTGAGGGCGAGCCATGCTAGGGACGAGAACGATAAGGTCCCCAGCTGTCGGTTCAAGGCCTTTTCTGGGAAACAGCTGGTAACGTACGCTCTAAAGATCGCATCTGGCTTGATTTGCCAGCACTCAAATCCCATTGATCTGGCTCTGTGCTAGCCCTCTGTACTCACAGTTCAAAGAGCAGGGGGGCCTGTAAAGAAATCACTGACATATTGTTCAGTCGGCCACAGTGAGCAGTATATATGACTGTAATTAGGAACACATTAAGGGAGGCAGCTCAGGGGAGATAAGCCGCCCGACTGCATTCGCTTTTTGATGAGGGCTTAGCGCCAATCCGAGAAGAAAAAGATTAAATGTTTGTTACCAATCCCTTTGAACTTGTGGCAGAACATGTGGTAAAGCGTTTTTGATTCAAATTAAAAGCATCCTAGGATAAAAATAACCCTGTTCTCCCAGGCCCTTCCAAGTGAAACCATTCGGGGACTGATTTATTGTATGGCCCTAACCTCTTTCCACCAGCGTGATTAACGTAAGCATTTCTGAATCCCGCGTAAGCCTGGATAGGTATTTGTCTTGTTCCGCATCTGTGGAACAAACGGCGATACAAATTATGCACTCAGCAGATGTAACTCCTCAAAGGCCAGGCAAATTCAATTTGACTGTGCATGTAAATGAAAAGTTCCCCGAGCTGGAGGTCAGTGAGGCGGGATGCAGGTAGAGAGAAGGTTGCTGCGTTCAACAGGAGCCAAAAGCAAGTAGAACAGGAAGTCGGAGCTGAGCCAAGAGAACGAGGACTGCTGCGGTCGGAGTACCAGGGGTACAGCCATTGGGAAAGGCTATGGAAGAGAGGGACGGTTGTCGGAAAAACCCTGTACATGTCAAATATTTAAAGCTTTCATGACGTGAAGCATCAGTTCATGATCTCTTTTACAAATGGATTCTAGAAAGTTAGTCACTGATTCCCTCTCTTAATTCATCTGTGAGGCCTTGAGCAAGTCCCCAACCTCTCTGTCCCCATTTAACTATAAAACAGAGGGCAGGCATTTGTACCGGCTGCAAAGGCAGTCCTTCTAAAGCAATGCTGACCACTTTAAAATGGCATCACAACGCACATGTTGCCGGAATCTGGAAAGTATCTAATCCCTGATGACTGCCAAAGGCATCTCGAATTGGTTTTAATTATACCATACGTTATTTTAAATCCTATGAAAAGGGACATTTATGTACTTAATGAACCTAAATGCTGAGAGGAGAAAAGTTGCTGCCTGTTCACACATCTCATTCAGTTTTCCCCAACACATGTGTGCATTTGTGTTACACACACACACACACACACACACACACACACACACACACACACACTCCTCATTTCCTTCTTTTGAGGTCCTTTTCATCACTATGCACTTTCTCCTCTGGTAAGATACAGGTTGTCAATGCAGTGATGTCAAGCTTTCAAAAGAAAGAAAACCACGCCCGGGAGAGGATGGCGAATCAGCAGTTAAAGCGTTTGCTGCCTTCCCAGAGGAATTGAGTTCAGATCACAGCACCCAGTTCTGATACATTACAACTACCTGTAACTCCAACTCCAAGAGGTCTGATACCTTCCCCTGACCTCTGAAGGTACTAACATATATGTAACATACATGTAGCATACATGTACATAGACACAAATATCCTCAGAAAATCAAAATAAATCTGAAAAAAAAATAAAGACGAGAAATAGAGGTTGCTGGATCTCTGTGAGTTCAAGACCATCCTGGTTTACATGGGACCTTCCAGACCAGCCAGAGCTATAGCATGAGGTCCTGGTCAATAATCCTTGATGATGATGATGATGACGATGATGACGACAGCAACAGTGAAATAAAACTAAATACTGAATATCACAAACAAACTTTCTAACAGTTACATCATGAGTATCTGTCAAGATGGATATCTTGCCTTATATTGTCTAAAATACTATTTTCCAGGTACCCAGTGATGTTAATAGGTGTTTTCTGTGAAAAGTTCTTTGTTCTTATAATTACAGACCATAGCTTCTTAAACAGACTGATATCCCTCTAGTACAATTACAGACCATGGCTTCTTAGAGTAATATCCTTCTAGTACAAAGGACCCATTGTGAGACTCTAGCGGAAGAAAACAATATGAAATTTTTTCTTAGCATTTTGTGTCCCTTCACCTCGAGGGGGAGACGATCTGAGATCCTCTGAAATACACACTAAGCAAAAGTGCTTACAAGGGAAGGCTCCCTAACATCGAGGATTTGTTTCGAAGCCCACGTGTGATGGATTGGGACACCTGTGCCTTCCGAGAGGAGACTAAAGTAGAGGGACAGGTGGGGGATTTGCTTGAGCTACTGCTTCCACAGGGAAGCAAACCTGTTGCTCTCACTCACTTGCTGGTTTGTTTTGATGCCCTCTGTAGCAGAAGAACAGAGACTCTGGAGTAGCCGGGCTTTCTCTATTATAGATCAGTGCTTGTTACCATCAAACAAGCCAAGTGTGTTGTTTGGGGCCATTTTATAAGTAACTAGATTTCCTTAAACAATCCTTACTGTTCTTTGTATGCCAGTTAGGAAACTCTGGATGCCTGGCCACTATTCGTCATAAACTGGTGGCCTTCAGACCCCACAGCAGGATGGGAGTGGTTCACATCCTTACTCTTACTTGTGTAAGTTCAAGGGCAAAGAGGAACACCTTGCAAGGAAAGGTGCTGTAACAGAAAATGAAAATCCATTGACGTATTTCATAGTTCATAATGAGGCAAGCACAGAGCTTTCTTTTATTGATTTTATTATTTACATATTTTGAGATTGGTTCTCATATGACTCTGGCTCCCTTTAAATCCCCTTGATAGTCTAGGGTGGCCTCGAACTTCTGATCCCTTTAATTTAAAAGAGCATTTAGATTTTTAAGAGCAGCCCTTTGAAGTTACCTGGAGAGTTGTCTAGCAATTGTGATGCCAGTTAACTCAAATGTTTTCCTTCAATTTCAATAAGTATTTCTCAAGTAACACTATGGATTCTAATGGCAGAATTCTAAGACATATGAAACAAGGTAATAATTTCATTCATTGGGAAAGTGCATTATTTAATCACTCACAGGTACTTGAGTCACTGCAGCATTGAATCCAGGTGAATTAAAAGTTACTAAACTTCGATAAATATATTTTTTTCAAAAGATCTTAGAGACCTTTTGTTCAATTTTAACCAAAACAGTTATGAAACAAAAGATAGGGACAGTGTACTTTAGAAAAGTTAAATTGCAAAGACAACATATAGAGCCAAAGTATTCACTCAAAATAAGATAATATTGGGTAATGAAATCATAGACAATGAGCTAATCATGACACACAAGGAAGAGGCAAGGGAGAGACAGGAAGTAGAGGGGAGGGTGCCTGACATAGAGCCATGGGATAGATAGTTGTGCAAGTTCACAGAACAACTTGCTTGGCTAAGCCAAGCTTTATGGTACAGGGTCAAAATCCTAGTAGTCAGGAAACTGAAGCAAGATGATTAAGAGTGCAAAGCCCATCTGGGCTATATAATGACATCAAGTCTTCAAAAATCAAAAAAAGGCTTAATGACTAGCAATGGTGTCCAAAGAATCATAGTTTGATCAACAGTAGAAACTTAGGGATGACAGGAAAACATAATGATTACTTTTTCAGAAAGGAAATATAAATTAGAATACTTGTATTGACCTGGAAAAAAGAAAACAGTATAGCTTGAATAAAATAAAGTAGGAACTCAGATACAGTGTTGTGTTGGTACAAAATTAAACCACTGCAATCTCTCTTAGAAAGCAATGTGTCAAAAAATCCACTGCAATGAAAACACTTCTGCCACAGAAATAAAAACAAAATCATATGAGAATATTTCATCAGGTATTGCTTGAATATATTTCATGTAGAATTGTTTCAGGTAGCAAAAACAAGCAAACCAAACAAAAAATCGAAGACCTAGATCAAATAAATGCTTATTGAGAAGCAAATGGTTATATGCATAAGGTTTTTCCTTAGTATGGAATTATAATCAGGCACTAGACACTAGAAAACATAACTAGGCTACGTGATACGATAAAAGTCTTTTCATGAGCACTGTTAAGTAAATTTCAGTGAAGTTTTATGATATACTCTCCTGTTTACAAGAAATGACCCAAACTTTCTCTGTAGTGTACAAAACCATAGGTATGAGAGTATATGTTCATTGTATACAGTTTTGTTTGCAGTTATATGAACATGGGAAAATATAAAGGTATATGAAAATGTTGTTAATGTGAGGCTATGGGGAACAAACAGATCATGAGCAGGGCAGAAGTACTAATAGGTTAAGAAAAGTGTATAAGGAAATAGCAATCCCCATCTAGATTGTCAACTTGACACACCTGGGAAGGGAGACTCTCCACTGAGGAATTGTATCCATCGGATTGGCCTATGAGAGTGTCTGTTGGGGATGATTGGCATACGCATGTCCAGCCCATGGGGAGCAATCCCATCTTCAGGTAGGCAAACCTGGTCTGTATAAGAAGGATAGATGAACATGACCTTGGGAACAAGCCAGTAAGCAGCCTTTCTGTATGGTCTCTGCTTCAATTCCTACCTCCAAGTTCCTGCACTGAGTTTCTACCTCGGCTTTGATGATCGGCAGGAACCTGCAAGCTGAAATGAACCCTTTTGTTCCCCAAGTGCATCCATCACTGAAATAGACCCCAAACTAGAACATTCTGTTACTTCTGTAGCATGTAGAAACATGTATACAAGTATGGCATCATTACACATTATTAAGTATATATGTATATGTATATGTATACATATATACAAGATCAATGCCAGCCTGTGTACATAATAAGTTCCAGGCCAGCCTGGGCTACACAGTAAATTCCCGTCTATGAATGAATAAGCAAACAAACAAAAAATATTTTTTAAGTAGTTCATGTACTTTTCTTGTTGGATTTTTAAACTTATTTACTAAGAGATGAGGTTGGATTATAAGCTTTTGCTTATAATTCCCTACATGGCCACAAAGTCTAAATGATACTAGAAGCAAGTTACGGTAATGGAAGAGGAGGAGGCTGAGCGTGGAAATACCCGAGGCTATGCCTGGAAATTCCGTATTCTACCTGTGGTACTGGAGCCTACACATTCTTCTTAAACCTCTCAACTGAGCCGGAAGGAAGAGTCGCAGTTGGAAACCTCAGCCGTCCTGAGAGCCTGCCTTGTGACTTACTTGACTTTTCTGAGCTTCCAAGTACCCATAGGTAATAATCCTGGTCTTATCTCCCTCACACTTCAAAAAAAAAATGAAATGAGAAGGGTGATCAAGGATAAAACGCTTTGAATAGTAAAATGTGCAGTATTATTATTCAAACAAGGCATTATCCTCCCAAACCTGATTAGAAAAGGTTGTCAATGAAACACTGCTTATTAATGGGATCCTGATCAGCAGACAGCATAGATTCTCTGGGCAGCGCTACCCTCTCAGCCATTTGTCAGCACAGCATAAATTATGTGCTCCAAGCAAGTCTTCAACGCCCGCCCTTCGGAAGTCTGGGCAGCAAGTGTGAGGCTACTTCGTTCTCTCAAAATAGGTGCGACTGCAGAGAAAGGAAGAGTGTTTAAGAAAACACGAACAGGCTCTGCCTGCCAAGTCACTGCTTGAGCTGCCGTTTCTCACGTGACGGGTGTTGAGAATAAAGGAAGCATGTCTAAAAACCCAAGTCTAGGCAGGAATTTCCATCCCCTCTGGTTATTTTACCGAGTTCCTAGAATAGATGCATGTCCAAGCCTAAGTGTGAATACACACAAACATGACATTATAACAACAGATTTCCTTACCCCGTTCCACACCCAGCTCGTGGAACAGCATCAGCCCCACAGTCCCCTCTTGCTGATGTCTTTCCGTCCCTTGCGTGCAGGCTTTGAGCAGTTTTGACCTTACAGTCGTTTCTCCGTGCTATAGTGTACTAGATATCTACAATGTGCATATTTTCCTCATCAAGGCATTGCTAGGTTATGTCTCAAATAATTATTCTACTACTTGTAAATTACTCCCAAACAATTTGTTATTTTATGTGTGTGTGGTGGGGTTGTTTTGCTTGATTGGGTTGTTGTTTGTTTAACATGAGAGCTTATTTAAAAGGGGAAAAAAATGGTTGTAGATTTATCTCAAGCTTGGAAGTCTGATTCAACCTGGGGATTCTCGGCTGGCATTTTACTAAAGGTCCATTCATTGGTTGAGGTTTCAGAGGTCCTAAGATCTCTGTAAGGAGCTCACTGTGTGTTTATACACACCCTGGCTTTTATTCTGGTTATCACTCATAAATGTAATACCAAACCTCTTACCTAGGGAGACGGTGAAAAGTTCAATTTCTCACCACTAATACCCTGGGAGCCTTTGTTATTCTAGGGAAGACCCAGCACACAAGTTAATGGTTATGGGTTGACATTGTAAGGTTACAAGGTTGGTCATTTGGATTGACATCCCATGTTAATTTCTTAAACGACTACGTATGTTTCTTAATTTCTGATCCCATTTCTCCCTCTGGAAAAAAGGAACAGGATAGCAGGGGTAGGTTAAATAAGAGTGTGTGGAAAGTTCTCAGGAAACTACCAGATAGGCAACAAACATTCAACCTGTGGTACAGTGTCTCTCAGAGTCAATGTTCTCTATTGCTTCAGGAGGAAAAGTAGACAGCGGTAGGGGAGCCTAAGGTGTAGGAAGGCTTTTATTGTCTGACTTAAAGGCAGATATACTACCCACTTTAAATAGTAAGAATGCAACCATTCAGACAGCTTTCCTGTTCATAAATCACTGGTCATGCTACATAAAATCTGCAGGAGGAATTCAAGAAGAGGGAGTTGCCTCTCTCTTGGGTGACTTGAACTCCACGGCAAAACAAGAACAGAAGAATGAATCTAAAAGTACTTGGTTCCTTCAAAGTATTAACGTGTGCACCTTAAGGTAGAGATAGTAGCATGACAAACACTGTTGGTACACCAGAATCCTAAGCTCTAGTCAGCATGAGTCGGTCTCTCTGATCCCAGCATGACTGCACAGACACGGGTCCTTACTTTCTAGTTTTCTTTCCAAAAAGCAAGTAGACAGATCTATGTGGTTTCTGTGGGCCAAGTATTGACACCATGCTGTGAGTGTAGCTGTGGGGACAAACAGTCCTGGTCCTCAACAGTAATGCTCTTCCCCTTACAGTAGGGTTAGGTCCTGACGAACCCACCTGACAGTGCAAGGAGTGGAAAATGTGTTTATTGCACAACTCTTCCTGGACAGCAGAGTTTAGCAACATCGCCCACTGTAAAGGGTCAGTTAGTTCTCTTCTGATCCTAAGGATGACTGCAAGCTATGGCTGAAGGCCACCATCCAGCATCATCAAAGACCATCACATTGCACGTCACTCACCCAAGGGAAGATTAAAAGTCAATTTAAAATTTCTACCTAACAAGTATCACGTGCATACCACAATTGAGTGAAGCAAGGTTTTAAGCCAAACCATCGTTGCATTGGTTATCTATATTTGCCAACTCCTGTGGTGTCGGTGTACGAGAAGGCGCTACTGAAGGCATAGTTGAGAGCAGATGCACCTCATCGTCTCATGAGTCTGCGCTCTCTGGTGCTGGCACTCACACACCTCTGTCAGATGAATTCGCACCTGGGATGGAAGTCATTTCAGATGAATACTTTCAATCTCATGAGATCGCCCCGGTGGCTTCCGTTCTAAAATCTTTGGATTCTGTTTCTTCTCTTTAGACTGATTATTTCCAGTTCCTTATTTTTCCACTGTCCTCATGTCCTTGTCACAGAGCCCTTTCTGTGGCTCTACTTCAAAATGTGGAAGCTGTGTCCTTCCAATTGTGGGGATGATGAGAGAGGTAAGGAAGTATGGCATTTAGGAGCCTGTAGGGACCTAGGATTTTAATAACGATACTGCGAGGTAATCTCATTTTATTCAAAGTTCACAATTGTGTGTGTGTCCAAGGAAAGTTGGGACTCTTACAATCGCACATATGGTTTATCTTCAACACACTTTATATGGTCTATCAACTTCTTCCTTCCCCACCCAACGCAGTCTGCGTACTTCTGCCAGATACGTCTTCCCGAAATAACATTTGGATCACATTTCCTGCTTAAAACTTCTCATGGTTTACCAATTCCTTCAGAGGAAAAAAGAGTCCTAACTCTGCCTTGGAGGCTTCACACAGAATTCCGATAGCTTCAGGTGCTTGTCCCCACGTCGTCCTCACCTTGCTTTCTCGTTCCACAGTCATGCCTTTCTTTGTGAGAATTTCTCATTTCAATTATATGTTATTAGTTAGTCTCTTTTGCATTGTTGGGACAAAAATACCCATCTTGACTTCACATGCTGCTTTTTTTTTCTGTCATTCTGTCCTAGACACACCCCAACCCAGCCCCTTACCCCTACCCCAGGTGATTTGATTTACTTCTCTTTGAGCTCACTTAGGGGGTGTCTTCCCTGAAACTCTTAAATCACTCATTCATAATTCCTTAAACTACAACCAGGATAAAAAGCATCATGACTACCCTGGCCAGAGAGAGCATACTGTGCTGATGTAAATCGTTTTCATAGCTTCGTCCAATATGGCAGCCACTAGTTACATTTTGCCACCGAATACTTGAAACATGGCCAGTGTGATGAGAAATTGAATTTTTAGTTTATGAGTTTTTAATTCATTAAAGTTGATATGCAATTGCAGATGACTAGTAGCTACATATTGAAATACTTAGTCTGGTCTTCTATAGCACAAAAAAAAACAAAAAAACAAAAAACAGTGTCTTCCACTTTACAGATGTTCAACAACTGTCCAATGAGGGAACCAATGACATTCCCTTTTGAAAAGTCACAGTAATGGCTGAGACGTGCTAAAAATAGTAATAATAAGTGCTGATCTGAGTCTGATGTCTGGATCCTACATAAAAGAAACAGAAGAAAATCGACTCTACAAAGTTGTCTTCTAACTTCTGCACAGTGCCATGACACATGTATGTGTGCATGCACACACACACACACACACACACACACACACACACATAATCATAATAAACAAATAATGCAAAACTCATTCTCTTAGTCCTGTCTAATTACCCCTTCTTACGGTCAATTCTGCCTTGACTATTTTAAACTCTCAGAGCTCAGGGGTGCCCTTGGGGTGCGGTAATGGTCACAGCTACCACTGTCAAGTTTCATCTGAGCATGCTAGCATCTGCACATCTGAGAACGTGTGTATTTCCTCAAGTCCCTCTTGACCCTTCAAAGCCGGTGAGTCAAGATCGGTGTGCTTTAAAAAGTCTACACTTGGTTTTGAAGAAATTCTCTTATGACTTTGGGTCACCTTTGTTGTGCTATTTAAATATAGCCAACGTCTAAATTTTAATGTCATACAGTTAAGACATGGCTAATCCCAGGTTTAAAAACATAAAATGGTTTTTATTTATAGCAAATGACTTCACGTCTTCTGCGCGTTCACTTACACAGATGGCACAGCAGTGCTTTAGCAGTTTAAGGAGTCTTTAAAAATATAAATTATCTCCTTAGCAATATTAAAGAAAAATTAGAAAATTCTTCTCAAACCACTTGGAAAATACTCCTCTCCATTGAGGAAAAAGACTAACAGAATAAAATGTTAAAGTGAAAAGCACCTCAGGCATTGAGGGGTCCAGCGAACTTGTTTTACACTCAACACATATGACTGTGGTCATTTAGAATTGTTTTCAGAAAGCTACGAGCATCCTGACAGCAGAGATAAACAGAAGTATATCCCATTTCTGCTGAACTCTCCGTTAATGAGCAGACTCCTAGGTTATAGGACTATTAAAACGTCTGTTATTTAAATGAGCGCATTAAATTAGATCCCTTAACTTTATGACCATAAAAAGTAAAATGCAAGTTTTATTCTTCACTCCCTAGTAGTCACGTCGAGTCAGGTAATGTAATAACATCTGTCTCATACAAACCTTCAATGTCTGTACGAAAAGGAAACATTTACTTATTTGCCCTATGTTTTTATTAGACGCTGAGCTCTGCAGATGTCCCTTTCCATGAATAATTCATTCCAGAATTCGGGCCCTACTCCTCATTAGTTCCTCGTTCTTCAGAGACATTTAGTGTTGCAATGCAGTGACTTAGCACATGCGCAGATGAGAGCTTAAGAGTCACATACGATTAAATATTCCGTAGTGAAGAAAAAACGTAGCAGAAGGCTTTTCAGATGAAATTTGCATTATCCAATAGACACTCTACCTAAGAAGGAGTCAGAAAACATTTAGGCAGTGACTTGTTTTGTGTGTTTCTTTTCCTTTGCACATCACCATTGACTTCTAGCTGCACAAGTGATGAGTCCTCTTAGGCCAGACAATGAGTGTCATGCTCTACAATGTGCTAATTTACTTATCAAAAAGGATCTAAATATGCTTTCAAGACAGCGGTTCTGAAATAAGTTCCCTGTCAACTGATGCTTTCTGTGGCTGGAACTGATAAACATGAAGAGAGATTCTGAATGGCTCGAAGAATCATTTAGCTTACTTAAATCACTACACTGGCCTTGTCTTATATAGATCACACGCTGTCCAAACTCAGCCCAAATACAGTGCTGTAATGTTTTCAGAGGCTACTCCACTCCTCTAACAGGTTAGAATAAAGTGTAATGCTAATATTCTCTGTTATGGCGAAGAGTTTGTGCTTTTAAATCCTCTCTTTTTATTATCTTCTGTGTTTTCCTACAGATATGTTTTCAAATCCTCCTTGTATATGAAGTACTGTTGGTATCCCACTCCCAGTCAAGTGTCCGGGTCTCCTCCCCTGATAGGTGAATGGCAACACTTTATTTCGAATCTTACAGTGGACTAGGGATATTTCAAATAACCAGGTTGTAAGTTCTCATCTAAATATCCATAAAAATCAGCCTGGTCTGAGACATGAATGTATCATCCCTCTTAATAAAGACTCCAGCATTACGACAGGTAAGTTACTGACACGGCAGAGGGCCAAAGGTTGTTAAAGATGCACAAGTTATTGGAAAACTAGTCTAGATTGTGAAATACTTATTGTTTCCAAACATCATGCTCTTAGCCTGAAGACTGCAAACCAGAGAGATTCCTACTAGAAACAAATTTACTGACACTGTGTTTAAGACCATGGCCGTTAGCTGGTGAGCCTGTCTCAGTAATGTTGAGGCAACCTAAAGGTAAAACATGGCTCCCTTGACAGTGAGTAACTGTTGCGTCACAGGCCCAATGACAGTCCCTGGCCCAGGGGAAAGTGTATCAACTTCTTGGCTATTAAAATAAAAATAAAAATAAACCCCTCAAAGATTGTTTGGATGTAACAGGAAGAAAATCCTGCTAAATGAACCCAAATGCTTTCTTAATAGCAGAGAGTTTGTGTGTCTGTGCATGTGTGTGCCTGTAGAGAGTGTGTGTGTGTGTGTGTGTGTGTGTGTGTGTGTGTGTGTGTGTTTTCATCCTAATACCTCAAAAAATTATAAGGTCTACTAAATCAGCAACAGTTAGAATAGAGAAGGGAAAACATTAAGACATTGTCAATGATATAATTAAATCAAAGTAAAATTCTTTTATAAAATAGCAAAGAGCATAATGTAACGTTGAGAAACACGTTGGTAAAGCAAACTATTGATGATGACTACCTTCGGAAATGCAGAGGCTGGCTTTTCCCTTTCTGCTTCCAGGATGCGGGCATTAATTAGTGCATTTAGAATAAGCTTAAGATGGGGGCAGAGAGGTGGCTCTGTGGTTATGAGCACTTGCTGCTCTTTCAGGGGACTTCAGTTCAGTGCCCAGTACCCATATGACAGCAAACAGCCACCTGTCATTCCAATTTCGAAGATTCTGATGCCCTCCTCTGACTCCTGCTAGGGCATATGCATGCAGACAAAACACTATATACATAAAATCAACACTTTTTAACAGAGAGCTTAAGATTCAGAAATTCCAGCCTGAGACTATATCCAGGAATTGCTATCAGGATATCAAAGAGGTTATCTGTGCTCAAGTTGCTTGCATCACTCACCGATCACAGCAGCTAAGATAAGGAATCGACCTAAATGGCCATCCATGGATGAACACTTGAAGAAAACGAGGCATCCATACACAGTGGAATTACTCATCCTTGTAAAAGAAATTCTGTCATTGGCAAAAACATAAGTGAACCTGGAAGATATTATGCCAGGAGAAATGAGTCAAACACAAAAGGGCAACTATAGATAAATCTCATTTACATATGGAGCCCTAAAATGGTAACCTCGGCGAATTACAGCATAGAATCTCTTTAGCAGGGCTGAGAGTAAAGGGGATCGGGAAAATAGAACCCTTTTCATCTTTTAATAGAACTGCCTGGAGCTGGTGGCTACCCTCTGTGGGAATGGCAGCGATGGTAATGACAGTATCGGTGAGAGGAGATGAATACATGTTTATCATGTGCCAGATACTGTTCTGTTTTTATGAATGTGTTCATCGAACGGTTACAGAATTCTGAGGCTTCCACTTAATGCTTGGTCACGGGCAAGCATTTTTTTGTTTGCCGAGCTTTCCTCTCTGTAACCAGCTCGTCTCTCTTGACTCCTGCTGTTGGGCAGTCAGTCAGGCACACCAAAACTCCAGAGTTGACATGCGCTGCTGAAGGCTTCCCTTGCCCTCCGAGGAGCCGTGCAGCGGCAGCAATGGAAGACTGTTGTGGCATCTTCCTTTGCTATAAGAGTCAGCACAGTCCCTCTCTGCAAACCGGCACCATTAGCAGATTTCCGGAATGGCCTGGTTACAACATAGCTGCCACCTTGGTTGACAGTACTTCATTCCAGATGCAGAAATAGCAAACGGTGGGGGTCTTTATTTCAAGAAAGAAAAAAAAAACATTCTGAATACTTGTTTCTGATTGCAGTAGAAGCATCGTGCCAGCTTTTGTCTTGAATTGCAGGCACTAAAATGTTTGTCCAGACGTGACCAAAATAAGCACTCTTTACCCATCCCAAATAACCTTATCTTAGTAAGTTATCAATCTAGAACCTTATCCAATAATCGTAATTGGCTGAGCAGTCCTTACATACATCATTCACGTTGTCAACCTGGATGAGACTGTTCCGTTTCTGCAATTGAAATTTTCAGTCAGCTGTGACTCCTTTTTCGTGAGTCAGCCCCGCTGCTGAGTCAGGATGCTGGCATTGATGGGCAAACAAACTTTGCTTCTTCATTGCCTATTTGCTGAAAGGCTGCTGCAATCATTCATGAGCTGAGCCATTACTGTGCGTGAGGTACCGCACCTTAAAAGCCAAATAACCACCACAGAATTCCCCACTTCATGGAACATGTGCTCAATACAGACATGGAATAACGCTAAACGGAAAAGAGAAAAGGTAAAAATGGCTACATGGCCAAACGGTGTAATACACACAGATCTGACAAAACAGAAACTGCTACAGAATAGAGAAAAATGCCTCTGAAATATGACCATGTTCCTGTCTGTCGAAAGCACATTATTAATGCTAGTGCACTGGGATCAGACAACTTTAATGCCAATAAAACCACCAAATTAATATACAAGTACACTGGGCATAAAGCTCAGCAGGATTTAATTACTCCCTCCCCATCTTTGCTGTCATTGTAGTTTTTGATGTTTTTATTTTGAGACAGGATCTCGCTCCATAACCTAGAACTCATGACCCTCCCGCCTTGGCTTTCTAGTACTAAGACTGTAAGAATGTACCACCACAGTGGGCTTTATTAAGTTCTGACTCCTGATCAGAAAACAAGGGGATTTTATGTCCTCATTAGCACGATTTGTTCACTGGATAAGTTGGGAATAGGTAAGATATTAAATCAAAGTCCTTTGTTGTTTCCAGCTTGGGTTTTTCACACCGGTGGTGACTGAACCTTATATACACTGTGATGATTTGAATGATAAATGTTCCCCTCGGGGTCATATATGTGAACACTTCACTTCTTGTTGGCACTGCTTGGGGACGTGATGGACCATTTAGGTGGCAGAACCTTGCTGAAAGAAGTCCGTCCTTGGGATCACCCATAGGCTTGGCCCATGTCCACTCCACACTCTCTGCTCCACATTCGTAGTTGAAAATGTGATCTCCCAGATCCCTGCCCCAGACACCTGCTGACGTCCCTCTCCTACCATTACGGACTCCCCATCCAGAGTCATAAGCCGAAATAAATCTTTTTCCCATCGCTGCGGGTCACGGTGTTTTATCACAATAACAAAAGGTAACAAACATCCACATTAAAGAGAAGGTCTACTTCTGGGCTACATGTTTAGCCCATGTCAATACACTTCAATCTTAGGTAGTAGCTACTTCTCGGTTATTATAGAAAGAAGAAGAAGCTACTTGCAGTGTGCAGAATTCCTTTGTGGTGAAAGACTAGCTACAACAGCTAACCAGCGAGCCTTGCTGAAATAGCTGTGGCCCATGAGAAAGGTAAAAAGAGACTACAGGGAGCAACTTCTCTCAGGATAGTGTGGGTAAGAGAAGTACCACCCAAGAGCAACCAAATGAGCTGAATGACTGACCCTGCCATCTTGGAGACCCTAAACTGATGGAGTTACAGACACTTCCTTGGTCAAATTTCAAGGACCATAAAGCTCTTCGTTCATCTCCACCGTGTGTGAATATGAGACTCTAACGCCACAGTGGGTATCCTGTGAGCATTAGGGGTGCCGCTTTTCCGTATGGAATGTCCACACATCCTGTGAGCATGTAAATGTTGGGGAAGGGGCGGAATTCTGGAAGGCGTCTGTGTCAAGATGAAGGGAAACTTCGGGCAATGGCTGAAGTTGAAAATCAGCAAGTTCTTTCCTAAAGGCCACATAGAGCCAATGTCGTGCTAGTAGATCCCAGTGATCAGGCAAATAATAACTTCTTCCCCATGGGCTCTAAAGTGAATACCCAGTGCAGGAGCCTGTGCTCACCGAAGCCCAGCCTTGTGACACAGAATTACAAGGAGTCCCCTGACAGCCAAGCCCCAGCATTTGACGCCATCTAGAGGAAGGGCAAGGAGACACAATGAGCGTCTACCCTGGAGAGGCAGAGTCATCCAGAAGAAATTATCTAAACAGGAAGAGACAGAAATGTGGTTAATTAGCAAGATTAAAGCACCTCCACCCTAAGGACAGAGTTAACGAGCGCGGCAGAGACTTCCCGAAGCTTCTGAGAAGCTCAGAGCACAGACTTTATGGGGCAGCAGTCACAAGGCAACGCTGTTTATCCCATTTTTAACACCTCTCACTCCCGAAGTGGGTTCCTTGGGAGCAAGGAGATTTACCGTGTTGATAATTTGGATTGATTGTGAAAGGAAAGAAGGACTTCTCGGTCTTGACATCAGCCGATCTTGGTATCCGTAAAGACATCTTTTATCAGCTGCTTTCTGCCATGGGCCCTGTCCTGTACAACGAATATAGTCAAGGATGAAAAGAAGGATCTCTGACGCTCCTCTCCCTGGCTTGGTTTCTCCCGTCTTGTCTTTCCGACTTTCATTTTCCTTCACTGTTACAAGACAGACAATAAGGTTAGAAGGAAAAAAAATCTATTTACAAAGTGATTCGATGTTTTTCAGCATGAGAAAAAAAAATCTAGGCTGGGTGACAGGAAATAGTGACTGTTGTCCTGTCGCTGGCCACAGTGTCCATTATTCAAGGGGAAAATGGCATGGAGTTAATTTGGAATGTTGAGTTAGACATGCAGGGCTCTTACAGGAAGAGCTGTCTCTGCTAATATGGGTCATGAAATTCCAAAGGGCTGAGCACTCAGCTTACCAAGCTTATTCTACTGGCGTGCTGATGTGTTCCCCTCCAGAGAGATCGTGCACTTCTCTTCTTAACTTGAAGTTAAGTTAAGTTGGCCATGGTGGGAATATTTGCGTAAGGTGGATGGGACAAGGCCGCTGTTTGATGTTTGGTTTGGTTTGGTTTCTGAACAGTTTGTTCTTAATCAATTACGTCCATCACCATCATCTTAGAAATCCCTTGTATTAAAACTTGTCCTGGCGCCAGTATTACACTGCTGCTCCAACATATAACCACAAATTTAATGCCTTGAAATAATACAAAAAAGGCAACATTCTGGGGATTGCTGTCTGTATGCAGGTGAGGGCAGACACAAGATAAGGCAAGGCCTGTGATTGGGCAGTGGAAAAGGAAGGTGGGCTGGGAATTATAGAGATGGGGAGAGCGACAGAGAGGCGGAGGAAGAAGGAAGATGGAGGAAGAGAAAGACGATCCAGATTCCGAGTGGCTTTAAATACCCACAGGTTGCTATGAATATCTTAGAAAGGATGGATAATTACAGGACAATTTGTCTTATCTAGGTGGGCAGATTATATCAATATCAATTGGCTCTGAGTTCATTGTCTGGATGTTTTGTGGGGTGAGAATTTAGCAATATAGATCTGATTGATAAATTACAAGCCTCTAGAGTTTTGATTTTACTGAGTTACGGGAATTTGTGACTAGCCACGGGGAGGCAGATGGCTGGGAACATGAGCAGAATCTGCAGCAAGCGAGAGCCGCGCACATGATGGTGGGTCAATACATGGGGTTAGCCATGGAAGCAGGAGAGACCGCTGGGGCCAGAGAGTATCCTGGCGCTAGCATGGGATGATGCAACGACATTGCACAGGTAAACCTCTGACACTAGCTTCACTGGGCTAAACCTTGAGGTATCAGCATTCCTTTCTGACACTCTGTGCACCCCTGGGTTCTTGTTGGCTATCTTCAAAGCCAATGGCAGGAGGTCATTCACACCTTTCTCTCTCCCTTGTCTACTCATAAGGAAGTCTTTGCTTATACCAAGTCTACCCAGGTAATGTATAATCATCTCTTATTTTCAAGCAAGCTCACTAACAGTCTTACCGACACCTGAAGTCATTGCTATTATGTGCAACATGGAGTCCCATAGTCACAGGACACAGGGATTAGGATGCAAAAAACCTTACAGTGGCCATCTTTCTACATACTCCAACTCGTGTCCCAAAATATAATATGGGGGAGAATCACAAACATGCTTTCATGGAGAGTAACAGGCTTTCTAACGTGCTTTCTAATTTATGGTTTGTGAATTAGTTATCTCATTCAAGCCTTTGTGGGAATATTGTCTTTGTCAACCCTCTAAGGTTTTCATTTGATCAATTATGATAACAGACAAAATTGAGCAGTGAAGATGGCTCGACTGGTGGAGTCCTTGCCACGTACGCATGAGGATCCATGTTTGATTCTTACAGCTAATATAAAAATGCTGGGTGTGGTGTGGCCATACACCCATCATCCCAGCATTTGGGAGGCAGAGACAGGTAGACCCCTGGTCTCACTTTTTGGTCAGTGTAGCCTAACTGGTGAGGTCCAGACCAGTAAAAGACCTTGTCTCAAAAACGAAGGCAGAGAGAGGATAAGGAGGACAGAAGATGTCAGCCTCTGGCCTCACAGGCATGCAAGCAAGGGATAATAGAGAAAGAGTATCTTCAAAGGAGATGGGGCCACCCACCCATCTCAAAGTTTTTAACCCAGAAATGTTCCTGTCCAAAGGAAGAACAGGGACAAAAATAGAACAAGACTGAAAGAAGGGTCAACCTGGGATCCATCATGTCTGCAGACACTAAACCCAACACTGTTGCCGTGGTCAAGAGGCTCTTGGACAGGAACCCAATGTGGTGGTTCCTTGGGAGGTCCAATCAGCAACCAGCCAATGCAGATGCGGATGCTGGGAGCCAACCATCAGACTGAGCTCAGGGAACCTGGTAGGGAAGCTGGTGGAAGGACTGGAGGAGCAGAATGGGATTGCGACCCCATAGAAAGAATAACATAGTCTGACCTGACCACCCAGTTCTCCCAGAGTCTAGACCACCAACCAAGAAGTGTACCTGGAGGGATCCATGGCTCTAGATACATATGTAGCAGAGGATAGCCTTGCCTGACAGCAATGGGGGCGGGGGTGGGGGAGTTGGTCCTGGGGAGGTTTGATGTCCCAGCATAGGGGGATGCTAGAGTGATGGGGCAACAGAGTGTGTTGGGGGAACACCCTTGCATAGGCAAAGGGGAGGTGGAGGGCAGATGTGGGATGAGGGGTTGATGGAGGGGTAACTGAGAAGTGGCTGGGAAGTGGATTACCATTTGAGATGTAAACAAATGGAATGATAAAAAAAAAAAGATTCTCTTCATTATTATCTTTGTTACTAATATAACTGACAGATTGCAGGCTTTCAGGTTGGAAAACTTCTCATAGTTTGTCTTTCATTCATTTCCAGAAGACACAGCACTTCTGGCCCATCATCTGTGGAAGTGTATGAGAATCACTAATGAGGACACACCCTCAGGCTTCTCTCACCACATCCTCACCGGAGCCACCCTCCATTTAAGGAGCCCCCAGATTCTTTCGAATCCTTATAAATCCTGGGGGAAAGGTAGATCTGACTATAGTTAGGCAAAATATTTTGTTTTGTTTTAATTTTATTTTATGTGTGAATCTTTTGGCCTATGCTTTTGCATCACATGAAGGCATCACACCCATGGATACCAGAAGAAGGCGTCAGACCCACGGTTGCGAGCTGCCATGTGGATGCTGGGAACTGAATCCAGGTCCTAGGCAAACACAACAAGCCATTTTAATGGTGGAGCCATCTCTCCAGTCTAGCACAGTCTCTCTTAAGTGTTCACTCGTGATATAAATGTGGCTGAGTGGGTTGCTGTAGAGAAGAGTGACCAGCCCTTCACTAACCATTTCCTTTGAATACAACCTGAAGCCCAGTCTTTTCCATAAGGTGCCAGGGAAGCAATCACTCCTAAGCCCAACTGTTGCTTCCTAAGCCAATGTTCTTATCTAGGCCTCAAATAAATGATTACATTGCTAGCTCTGATGTTTGCTATTTTCTGCTTGTGTAGTTGGCTTTCTGTCTTCTACCGTTTATATGTTCTGTTACGGATCAGAAGAGAGCTTGTTGGCTCTTGTGCCTGCTTGCCTCGCAAGTGTTTTTCCTGCTCCGCTCGCCAGCCTTGACAAAGATTAGGTGCATTACCTAGAAAGTAGAATAGAATCTACTAAGAAATAGGTTATTTAATGAACTATACATTTTATTTAAAAAAAAAAAACAACACTAAGTCTATCCAATGTATGATATTTCAAGCCATTTTATTCTGTCCCCAGATATTTTAGGCAGAAGAAAGAAGAACTATGGGCTGCTGGTTATCAGGCGGTGACACCACCCTACTTTGGTTATATAACCCGTCACACCCTAACCCCAGTCCCAGAGATCCTTTAGATTCTGTGTCATGTTATACTGGCATCTACAAAAGCAACCAGGCAAGCTGGTGACCTGGGCAAAGCTAAGATTACCAAAACAGGATCACTCTGTGTTTTGTTTTGACTCCTTTGTAAGGCTTGTGAGTGTCAGATTTAGCGTCTTTGCTGTTTGGGTTTTTCTGATAACCCTGAGAGTTCATCCCAAATGAACCTGTCCCTTCTTGGCTTTACTCCAAGCAGCCAACAGGGCATTGGTTACAGAAGCAAAATAACGCCCAAAAGAGTCTTCGCTCAGCTTTGGCCAGCCTGTGGGGCTTCTGTTAGCTGGTTCTGCCTTTGTGTTCGTCTGAGGGTATGGAAACTTTTGGATTAGAAATGTATGAAATGCATATGCACAAGAAGAAGCAAGCTTTCAAGCCCAGAACTGTTTCTACAGGAAACAAGAAAAGGTTATAAGAAAATGTGTTGAGTGGGAAGAAGGAAAAAAGAATGGTGAAATTCGATGTTTTCTTTTTTACTTTGAAGAATATTTTTAAAGTGTGTGTGTGTGTGTGTGTGTGTGTGTGTGTGTGTGTGTGTGTGTGTTTGGCTTGAGTCCTGGGCTCACTCAGCAAGGGCTGATATATCCCAAAATAATAGAGCTTAATTAGCATACTGCAACTGCCTGATAAAATCAGTTGTGTTGGTTTCCAAAGTGAGTAGTGTTGTTTATGGGAAAGCTCTAGATTATAAAATAGACCTGAGAATAACTCCAAGGAGGTTCTGGGGAACCTCAGGAAATAGGGAGCTAAGAAGACATGAACTGGTCATGAGAGACTCATTCTAGGTCCAATGGTTCCACATAGCACAAAGCACCTTTCATGGTCTGTACGTCACTAAACATGGATCCCTAACACTTCCTGCTCTCTCAGCAGCCTCAAGAATGAGCTCACCTAGTCACAGTCCTCCCCTGCGTTGTTTTACATGTTTCTACAGGGACTGTACCTTTTTGACAGGGTATTTTTCGACTCTTTTATTTGTGTTTCTTTGTTTGCTTGATTGCTTAGTGTCGATAGGTGAGCACACGTGGGTTTGCATGTGTGTTTGTCTGCATACATGTATCTGTAGTCTATGTGTGCTTGGTGTCCATAGAGACTAGAAGACAGGAATTCGTGGATTCATCTTCTTTGTCTCTCTTTCCTACCGTGCTCTGTAGTGGACAAAATCAAATCGCTGTAAAATAAACTAAAGAAACATATCTGGAACCCAGCATTAGGCATCCCCTCCCGTCCACCTGCTAGGTAGAGAACTGTGAACGTTCACGGATGGGAAGCACATTGCCGCTGTGGCTGAGTATTTTTCTCATGTGAAAAGCTTAACCTTTAGAAATTTGGCCAAAGGTCCTGGCCTTGTAAATTCATACTGGTTGGCCAACTTGGTCCTCTCAGCTGTCTTATACAGTAAGGAGTAGGTAATTTTCTGCGAATACTTTGACAGCCACGTGTGTTGGCCATATCAGAACACCCTAGTCTCTAAATGAAGCACGCTTTCTGGGATGAGTCATAGATGGCATGTAATTAACCGAGTCTGCCAGCGAACCAAGACTTGTACTAGCTGAGAGTGAGAGAACGCAACATAAGAATAACGTTAGGAGAAAAGTCAATCGTTATGGGAACACAAGAGCTCGTCCATCTGCCCGACACCTAATCGGTTTTGTTTTCTTGGTTCTTTTTTTTCCTCTAGGATTACTTCATTAAGAAAAAGTAATCAACATGCAAAAGTCTTGTGACAAGAACGAAGGAACACCCTAGAACACTCCAAAAAGCAGATGAAGGCCATCCTTCGGAAGATCCACCACAGCAGGCAGGAGAAAATCTTCAGGGTTCTGGAGAAAATGTGAGAGAGGAACTGATGGAAGCCTTAGAGGAGAGCCTGCTGAACCCAGCCCAGAGCCTGAGGACGCTCCTGCAAGGCATCCGAACCCTGAAGAAGTGATAAGAGGAGTAGATGACTTGGAAAGGCTTAGGGAAGAGATAAGAAGAGTAAGAAACAAGCTTGTGTTGATGCATTAGAAGCAAAGACATTCCCAAAGCCATCCTTAACCCTGTGAGCTTCAGGCCTTGAAATCATTTTTTTCTGATATTGAAATGTGGCTGCTGCTTGCTTTCTCTTAACGTTTTCTGACATCTTTGAACTTCATTTTACTTTTAATAATAATTACCTGGCGGAATTTTCTCTTAGGTAGTTTCGTTGTTACCAGCGTCTCAATGGATTTTGGATTTTTGTCCCATTTTCCGCATTTATCTTTCAGTTGGAAAGTTTCACACTTATGCATGGAAATATACAATTAAACAGCAGGTTGAAAAGCAGCATATTTAGGATCAGCTCACATATATAGGAAAATTCCTAATTATGTGTGTATATGTATAATTATACGTATCAAAAACTTAAAAAAAATAACGTTAGACTGGTTTCAAAGTCTATATCAGTGCCGAATATCAAATACTTCCTTATCATTTCCCTCTCTACCTCTATACTGAATTCAAAAGGTTGTCTGATATTGACCCGGGTGGTTAGTTAAAATGCATTTACTTCCTTTTTTAAGTTCACGCAATTGTAATCATGGTTCAAAAAATTATTAAGAACTATATTCAGAATTATGCTCTCAAAATTTTAATTTGCTAAAATGGTGCCTTTCACAATCATTTTCCTATCATCACTTGCATGAACGCTGATCCGAGGAGCTATTCAACTCCCACGGGCTGCACCTGGCAAGGGGCAGGAAATGTGGATACATTCATACGCTCAGAATTATTTTATTAGGCTATTTGCCCAGGTTTTAGAAATACCGTGCCCCGAATATTTAAACCACCACCCCCTTTCTCTCCAGAGGACAAAACCTGGATTGAAATAGCTTCCTTCCTTTTTTTTTTTTTTCAATCAGCTACAAAAGAGAAAGAGATGAATTAAGCCCTCGGATTAAATTAATGCTGAATGTAGCGACTGGTAAACACGTCTCAAATTGAGAAGTGCTTGTCGGGGGAAAGAGCGGGAGGGCTCAAAGAGAATCAGCTGAAGATAGATAATAGGACAACTGGGCCTTGAGTAAATGGCGTAAGGGTCACCTAGGAACCCCGATTTAAAACAGTAATATCTTGATGTTAACGAATCGACAGGACTTCTTCATGTCTCTCCCCTCAAGCTTTCAGAGGCTTCTGGGGGCCTTATGCTTGCCTCGGTCAGGGTTGCCGAAGGTTTGGTTCCTTTAATCAAATCCCCCTCCTCCCAACGCTCTAACCTCCTGCTCTGAGAAAGGAGCCTCTGCTCAGCAGACCCAGTACCAACTTCTATCCATCTTCTCTTCCCTCCGGCAGCCGAGGCAGCTGATTCCAATGTCATGTGAGGACTTCCAGGAGAGCCACCAGCGACACAGGCAAGAAGACAAAGACCCCCGACCGAGAAGGCTGCCAAGGAACCTGGTGAGGAAACAACAGCTACAGTTACAAATATCTGACAAGTACTGGTCTCCTGTTCTCAAGGGTTGAGTTCTTAGGTCTCAGGCAGAGGAAGAGAAAGGCAGGCGAGTGTGACAGGCACATGAGTGTTTGGCTTTCTTTGGCTTCCCTTTGGAGCTCAGCCTCTCTTCAGAATTTCAAGCGCTCTCTCTCTCTCTCTCTCTCTCTCTCTCTCTCTCTCTCTCTCTCTCTTTTCTCTCTTTTCTCCCTCTCTCTCTTCCGTTCGTTCTTGCTAGTTTGCTATCGTGTTGCTGCTATCTTTTCTGTCCTTGCTAAATAGAACGATCCTTTAAAACGAAGTCTGGTTCTCTTTGGACCCACAGGGTAGTAGACCTTTCTGTGGTGATCCTCTGTCACGAATTACTCCCCTTCTTCTAACTCCATGCCCGGTCCCTGCTGGAGCTAAGGACTGAAATTTATGCCTGGAGCTTTAAACCACTCAGACCTTTGATTTTCTATTTTTTCTCTCTCTTCTGTTATATTTTCCTTCCCTCCCCACTCCCCATTTCTCCCCCCTCTCCCTCTCTCTCTCTCTCTCCCTCTCTTTCCTCTCTCTTCTTTCTTGTCCCATGTCCTTCCCAGCTTTTAGCACTCATTCCTAGAAACGCATTAAAATACTACTGAAAATAAATTATTATAAACCTAAAATTGCATTAGTGAGAGGCTTACTAAGTAAGCCTAGTGTCCCCGCCAGCGGGGACCCAGTTATTCAGGGTCCCGAAGAGGCTTTCTACCTGTGGGCCAAAATGGGGGTGAAGAGAAGAAGGAGACCAAGCAAGAGTTCTGTTGTCAAGGTCTCGTTTATTGAGAGGAATGTACAGCATTTAAAGCTCTGAGGCAGGAATAGAAGCAGGAACTGAAGCTTAGGGTGGGGGAGTTTGGGAAGTGCCCAAGGATATAAGGTGAATCACTATACTGCAAGATATCCTCCTATAACAAAGAGGCAACAGTCTTCCGTGGACATGTTCTTTGAAAAGGTCGAACCCTTCTCAGGAATCTGCTCAGGGACATCCGGTGTTTTGCTCAGGCTGAAACATCCTGTCATTGCTCCCAGGTCTTCCTGGGAGAGGCTCTTAGTTCAACAATCTCATGTCCGTGTGGCAGTCGCCTCAAGGTTAAACCTCTGTGGCCATGCAGCCCAGAGTCAAGTAGCCACCTTGAGCTATGCATTCACAAAGCTGGCTAGGCCCAAATCCAATACAGCTCACTGCATCTCCCCGTTATTCTTTTTATAAAAAAAGGACCATTAGGTGGAAGTAGTGGTCTGAGATAGATCAGACATGCCTCACAGGCGCCTAGCTCGCCATGACGAAACCACTCTTGCAGTTAGGACTGCACCCCAATGGCTAGGAATGAACTTTATGCTGTAACACACGTTCTGGGCTATCACGTGTGTGTTATTGGGGGAAAACTGGGCAGAGGAGCATTTGACCGGCCCTTGCGTTTAAGCGAGGTGTAGCCACCTCTGTCTTAGGATCGACCTCTCCAACCCCAGCCTTATCATCATAGGGATCACCTTGTAGCCCCAAGGCACCATGTCTTAGATTGGTCAAGGGTCAGAGGAAGTTGCCCGTCCCTGAGGATAGCTACATCAGGTCATCTTCTCATTCCTCTTACTTGAGCCCAGGGGCGAAAGAGCAGAAACCAGATGGCATTAATTTAAGAGATTGTGGAAGTTGAGCCTCTCCCGATAAGTTGTAGGCACCTCATCTTGTTCGTTGTCTCTCTGATTCTCCTCAGCTGTTCCGGTCTCCAAGCGATGATAATGTACTGAAACAGAATTTCTAGGCAAAAGCAGAATCTATTTGTGATTTAATAAAGCGTAAGTCGTTAAAGGCCCAAGGACCAAAGGAAATCAACAAAAGTAGGCTCACAAGGGGTCCCAAAATTGAGGACAACAGGGTAGAGAGAGCCATGGGGATGTAGAAAACCAGTTTTGGTACCAAGACTCTTGTTGCTCTCTCTCTCTCCTTCGTTTTTCTAGGCTATCTCTCACCTTTTTTTAGACTGTCTTCTACAAGTCCAGTCTTATCTACATAAACACAGCATTCCTCTTTTAAGGCTGCACAAAGTCCTCCTTGTTGTAGGAAGATTAAGTCTAGGCCTCTTCTATTTTGTAAGACTACTTCAGACAACGAGGCAACTGAGTCTTTTAAGTTAGCTAGTCCATCTTGGTTGAGGGGTGCCATAAGCGATCGGCGGCTGAACGCCCTTGATTATCCAAAGTTAAGAAATTCAAAACAAAAAGGGCATGGGATAATAAAATTTTAAAAAACCTTTAAGAGAATAAAGAGTTTCTTGGGCAGTAAGCTTTAACAGTGTATTCTTAAGGGTTTGATGTGCTCGTTCCACAATTCCTTGTCCCTGAGGGTTATAAAATATGCCTGTAATATGTTTTATTTGAAATTAGGACAAAATTGTTTAAATTTATGACTAACATAGCCAGGCCCATTATCTGTTTTTAGCATTTTGGGTTGTCCCATAACAGAAAATGTGTAAAGCATATGAGCAATAACATCTTTTGTGGCCTCTCCTGTGTGTGCAGAGGCACATATGAACCCACTAAAAGGTATCAATGGTAACATGTACAAATTTTAGTTTTCAAAAGATGGGACATGGGTGACATCCATTTGCCATATTTCTCCCGGTATAAGGCCCCTGGATTAACCCCAAAGTGTGGCTCAGGAAGTAGGGTCAGGCAGTTTTTTGCAATTTTGACAATCTGTCTGGCTTGTTCTCTGTAATTTTGTACTTAAGCCGCAATGTTTGAGCATTAAGGTGATGGAGTGAATGTGCCATCTGTGCTTCTTGTAAGGAATCACTAAGAGAAGCAATCATTGTCAGCCTAGGGCCTTTGTCAGCTAAATCATTACCTTTGGTTAAAGGACCGGGCAAATTTGAGTGAGCTCTGATATGGCCCACAAGAATGGATTTGGCGGGCCCTTATGTGTTTTTTATTTCTGAAAATAGTTTAAAGGTAGGTGTTGAGGGTTGTATAGTAGAGACAGTCTCAAGACTTGGAGAGCTCTGACTACATAATGGCTGTCAGAGAAAAGGTTAAATGATTGATTTATTAATTTAAATATTTCTAAAGCACTACAAAGTTCTACTAATTGGGCAGAAGCTTATGGGGTATTGACAAAAAGCTTGATCTTCAACAACAAAGGAGGCTTTTCCATTCTTAGATCCATCTATGAAAACAGTTAAGGCATTTGGTATAGGTTTCAGATGTGTAACCTTTGGGAAGACAAAGGGGTAACATGGAGGAACTGTAATAATTTATCTCCTGGTATATGAGTATCAAATGTTCCTGATAAATAGACAGCAGGACTGTCCAGTCATCATGTCATGCTGCAGCCAAGCAAGCTGCTCCTGTGAATATGGAGAAAATAATAATATCGGGATCAGGCCAAAATGGCGGGTAGCCAGCTTGTCCCAAGAAAATGGTCTGGCAAATCAAGGAGGGATAAGTAGGAAGTATTTTAGGGGGTTGCGGGCAGGTGGATCCACATTAGTGGATGATTATCTTGCCATAGGAGGCCTGTGGGTGTAAACCTTGTAGCAAAAAGGATCAGATACAGTGTCTTGGAGGCTGAAATAACCTATGGAATTGTTGGCTGATAGCCTGTTCAACCTTTAGTAGGGACTTTTCAGCCTCAGAGTCAGAGCCCCTAATGGAATTAGGATCAGGGCTACCCTTCAGAATAGCAAATAGAGGTTTTAAATCACCGTGGTTGGCTTAGGTAAAGGTCTAAGCCAATTAATATCACCCAAAAGTTTTTGAAAATCATTTAAGGTATGTAGCTGCGATCTTCTAATTGTTAGCTTTTGAGAATAAATGGATGTGGGTTCTGTTGGAATCCAAGGAACAAAATCCAGGGATATTGCGTCTGAATTTTTTCAGGGCAATGGTGAAACCCTTTTTGTAGGCCAAAAACAATAATTTGGGCTAGTTTTTGAGTTTCCTGTAAACAAGCAGAGGAAACCAAGATATCATCTATGTAATGAATGATGTGGGGAGGGAAACGCAGCCTTATTGGATCTATAGTTTGGGCCATATACCTTTGACACAGGGTGGGGCTATTAGCCATCCCCTGTGGTAACACACGCCATTGAAAGGGGGATTAGGGCCCACATGGTTAATGACAGGATAGAAAAGGCAAAGCGGGGCAATCCTCCGGATGAAGGGGAATGAAAAGAAAACAATCTTTTATATCAATGACTATTTTATGAAAGTCTCTAGGAATAGCTATTGGAGAAGGCAAGCCAGGTTGTAGGGCCCCATAGGGACCATAGTTTTATTAACCGCTCTAAGGTCTTGTAACAATCTCCAAGAACCATTTTTTTTTTATGACAAAAATAGGGGTGTTCCAAGGTGAAGTGGACTGTTCAAGGTGCCCTTGTAATAATTGTTCCTGCACCAACTGTAGGGCCGCTGAACCTTTTCTTGAGGCATGGACCACTGATCGATCCAGACTGGATCATTTGACTTCCAAGATATTTTATCAGCCTGGAGTGCAGGAGGAACAGCGGTCTCTATGAAAAAAAAGGTCTGCTCCCTAAACCCCCTCTATCTGTTTTTTGGTGGGAGTCAAAGGTTCTGTGATTCCCTGTTCATTTCTACTAATCCTTTTCAGGGAGGAATCCTGTCCTTAACATTTGGTTAATGACCTCATTGGGACTACATCATCACTCCCATCTGGGAAAGAATATCCCTTCCCAGAGGTTAACAGGAGTCCAGAAACTACAAATGGCCTAACTGTGCCTGTATTATTCTCTTTATCTTTCCAGGTCAGGAGCTTTGAACTTTGGAGTGTATCCTGTGTTTGACCTATCCCTTTAAAAATGTGTGGCAGTAGCCTTAAAGGCCAGGTTGAGGGCCAGTGTCTGAGGAGAGCACTGTTGTATCCGCCCTGTATCTAAAAGGCCCTGAAATTGTTTGCCATCAAGCCAAAGAGACATCATGGGTCTTTCATCAGTTAATTTTGTACCCAATAAACATCTGAAGAGCCAGGGAGGAAGAACCACGCCCCTTTACTTTTATGAGGGAACTGTCCCATGAAGGGAAGCGGTAAGGCCTGTGCAATCGTTGTCCGGCTCTAAGCGTTAAAGGGCCCTCTGCGTGTGGCAGTGGCTAGAAATTTAATCTCTCCAGAATAATCAGCATCTATTACAGAGGGAAGGATGACAAGTCCTTGAAGAGCACTCGAGGTCTAAACTCATAATTATTAAGAAAAACATGCCAGGCGGCAACAAACTTTTCCAGATTCTGGATTAACAGTCCCTTCCTCAGGGGTTATAATCCTGGTGGTGGAGGAACACAGGTCCACTCCTGCACTTCCTGCTGTTGCCGGGATAAGTTGGCATTGGGAGCTTGATGCTGCACTTGGGGGGGGGGTGGTCACCCGTGGATAGGGGCCCCATTGTGGGGCCCCGCTCGTTCCCTGGACCGCCCAGGGAGGGTTTGTCACTAATGTCAGTCTTAGACTGACATTCCCTAACCAAGTGACGCCTTTCCTGCAGCGGGGACAAACCCTCGGGGCAGTGGGCCATCCAGCAGGGCTGGGGACTGGCAGGTTTTGGGGGTGTTGCATTCTCTAGCAAAATGACCGGGTTGTCCACATATGAAACATGTTCTGCCTCTAGGGGTGACCAGAATCTCAGCTCTTTGGAACACAGCCCCAATTTGAGGCTGATAGATTTAGATACTTGGTGAGAAAAGAGTCAACATCCTTGCAAAGTTTAATCATGCCTGGGATATCAAGGTCTTTTTGGTCTTGCCTCAAGTGCTTGCTCTACACGAGTTAGCATTTTCGAGAGCAAGCTGTCTAACGAAGCCCTTCACTTTCATTTTGACCTAGGATTCTTTCAGCTGCTTCTTGTAGTCTCCCTACAAATTGAGCATAGGGCTCTTGTGCCCCCTGGATTATTTTAGTTAAAGGGGAGTGGTGGCGCGGGACTGCTCTCCAAGCGGACAAAGCCACCTGCGCCTGTTTGTGCGAAAGCACACCGGGAGACAGCCCAGCTGTTTTTCCTCAGAGGCAAATGAGCCCCTCCCACATAGCTTATCTGCCGTCCAGGAAGCAGATTTACTTAAGGGATTGTTTCTGTTTCTAGCAGCAAGGCTCTCCGCTTTATCAATAAATTCAGATTTCCAAGTCAAATATTGTCCTCTAGTGAGGACAGATTGTACTACCTTGTCCATTCACTAGGGGTCAAATACCCAGACCCCAAAGTCCTTCTAGGATAGCCAAGGTAAGGGGGGTATTCATACCATAATTTTAACAGCTGAATGTAATTCCTTTATGTGTTTGAGTTTAAGTTTCTTGTATACGGGACACGGGTCCCACCCTCATCCTGATCAGGGCTTTCCTCTTCCGAATCTGAGGGTCCCTCCTCATAGTCATTTTCTTCTTCACTTTCTTGTTCCTCATTATGGTTCATGATTAGTACTGTCTGGCTCAGGCTGCTTCGTCTCTGGGTCGACCTATTTAGTGTTCTAGTACTGTTTAACTCAGACTCATCCCTGGCCTGTCTGGCTGCGTGCCCCCTAGTCATAACTGGGAAAGTTAGTATTGGTTGGGTTTTCTACTGGCCTTAGCTGGCCCTTTTAGGCATACTGTCCCTTAGTCATGGTCTCTTGTAAATCCTGGATTTCTAGTGTAAGATCCCCAATTCCTGCTGTGGGTGTAAGATCTGTTTAAAGCCCAGTAATTTGTGCTTGAAGTGCAGTCTTAGTCTGAGTCAGCTCCTCCACTACTGCAACTGGTAGAGGTGCAGGTGGGGCTGACGATATAGGGGGTAGATAAGGTGGGAGGCAGACAGACCCAGACCTCCGAGTGAAGAAGATCTGAGTCTCCTGTGGCTCGGGACCATATCTCTCTTTCTCATACCTGGCAGCTTCCTCCTCTAATTCGGCCTCGGAGGCGGGATCTAGACCTGACTCAGAGCATTTGTTTTTCCCAGAAAATTCTTTAAGAGAAGGATAAATGGTCTTTGAATTTTGGACATCTTGGGGTCTTCTAGAGAGCATAAGGCTTTGATGAGGGATTTCCCTCACCCCAAAGGCATCAATAACAATGGAAGGCTGGGAGAATGCGCCATTTCTTTTCATTGTTAGGTGAAGCTGCCGGGAGGCTTGTAAGAAGTCTCTCTAACAGCTAGGAGGCGGCACTCTCGCCTCCTTCCTCAGCATCTATTATAATGTCTCTAATGATACCCCAGTAACTGAAAAAAGCCGAGACACTGGGTCCGGCTTTCAAAAGCCTATTAACTCCTGACCAACCTTATTAGTATGGGGTGAATATCAGGGGCCACTTAAAATTAACCAAGGACATTTTTCATCTATGAAACAAAAAAAAAATTTGATTAAATCCTTTTCTTAACTCTTATTCCTCTCCTGAGTAAACGCTGATTTCTCTTATGGAAACAAGCCTCCTTGGTACAATACCTTCCCATGGCAATTAGACGACAATTATCTGACGGTCCCATTTACCTCCCCTCTCCAGCGGCACGAAGCGATCGGCCTGAAGAGTCCTCGATTCCGCTGCAGCTCTCTTATTCCCCATCGTCCTGTAGTCGGCCGTGCTTGGGGTCCCTGTTCGTAGGCGCCACTTGTCCCGCCAGAAGGGACCCAGTTATCAGGGTCCCAAGAGGCTTTCTACCTGTGGGCCAAAATGGGGTGAAGAGAAGAAGGAGACCAAGCAAGAGTTCTGTTGTCAAGGTCTCGTTTATTGAGAGGAATGTAACATTTAAAGCTCTGAGGCAGGAATAGAAGCAGGAACTGAAGCTTAGGGTGGGGAGTTTGGGAAGTGCCCAAGGATATAAGGTGAATCACTATACTGCAAGATATCCTCCTATAACAAAGAGGCAACAGTCTTCCGGGGACATGTTCTTAGAAAAGGTCGACCCCTTCTCAGGAATCTGCTCAGGGACATCCGGTGTTTTGCTCAGGCTGAAACATCCTGTCATTGCTCCCAGGGTCTTCCTGGGAGAGGCTCTTAGTTCAACAATCTCATGTCCGTATGGCAGTCGTCTCAAGGTTAAACCTCTGTGGCCATGCAGCCCAGAGTCAAGTAGCCACCTTGAGCTATGCATTCACAAAGCGGCTAGGCCCAAATCCAATACAGCTCACTGCAGCCTAGTGCCTATCTTTTCCCGGGAGGTTGGCTTACTTTCTTTCGCTAAACCTTGGGTAGCATTCTAAAGAGCTGCTTTCTAAAATGCACATCTCAGTAACCCCCAGCAAGGGTTCCCCTTCACGCTCACAAGGAAGTCCCCTGGTAGCTGCACTACACCCTGCCTCTACACCCTGCCTCTACACCCTGCCTCTACCGTGAGGTGAGTGGGGCACCACACTCGCCATCACACATTCATCCTCTTGAATGCCCTACCCCGGGCCTCCTGAGGAACTTTTTTCTCCAGGAAACTTTCTCTAAGGCCCTTAAGGCAAAAGATGGTTCAATAACCGTTTGGTACACCAGTTGACAAGCACACAGTTCAAGTCTCCCAGGCTTCCCTTTTGTTTCTTCGGTGGGTATATTTGGTAAGTGCGTGTGACAACTGAACTATTAAACCTGTCTTTGCTTGTCCCTTGTTCCATGAATCAAGACAAGCTGGTAAGAGAGCCTGGATGTCTCTTCTTCTGACCAGATTCCGAGTACTCCTGGCTCCATTTACAGAACTCTCACCTGTAACTGCAGTGCAAACTCCCGATGCTTTCCATGCCCGATTAGCACGTTACAAAGAAGCCCCTTCCTTTTACCTCAAAGGTCTAGACTTAGTAAGTGATGTGTCTTCACCCCCGGCCATGTACACGTGAAGTCAGCAGTCTCAACATTCAAACCAAGCTTCAGACAGAAGGCCCATCTCCCATCAAACGTCACTCTAAGAATAATTGCGAATACCAGTTCTCTCCCTTATGTCTCCCCTAAATTATGAATCCTTTGAGGATAAGTATCTGACTCTGTGGTGAGTGTTCATAAAATCTTGTTGAGTAAAAGATATATCTAAAGCTGGGTGCCTGCTTTCATGAAGTAAAATATAAACAAGCCTTCATGGTTTGAAGAAAATTTGGGTCTTATCAAATACAAATCAAATAAATGAGGCATGTATATTGCTGTCAGTGCCTGCTGGGGTACACAAATGTACAAAGGCTCTTGTCTTTCTTAAGTTTTTAAAGTGTGTGTGTGTGTGTATGTGTGTGTGTGTGTGTGTGTGTGTGTGTGTGTGTGTGTGTGTGTGTGTTGTCTACTAACACGTATATGACTGCACACATAGGGAGGCCGCAGAGTACATCAATGTCCTATTCTATCACTTGCCATCTTACTTTCTGGAGGCAGAATATGTCACTAAACTTCAAGCTGCCCCCAAAGCCTTACCTGCACTCTTCCCCATACCACAATGCTGGGCTTCTAGGCATAAGCACCCACACTGGGCATTGTATGGGGATATTGGGATTTGAACATTGTATGGGGATGTTGGGGTCCTCGTGTTTGTATAGTGAACATTCTTATTCACTGAGCCATCCCAAAGCCCATCACACACACACACACACACACACACCACAAAACAAACAAATGGAAAAAAAAAAAAAAAAAAACCTCTGAAAATACAGTTGTCCTTACCTTAGTGTAATTGTTTGCAAGGTGGCGGGATCATGACTTTGGGAGGCATTGAAAAGGCTTCCCTTATAAAGGTGTATTCCAGTCCTCAAAGCTCAACCACAAGATGCCAGGATTACCATTGGTCTGGATCATTTGAATAACCTGGAAGTAATCATGGACAAGGACCCAGCTTGCAAGTCACATATACATTATTCCTCATTTCAAATCATTTTAAGAACACTTTCAGGTCACATGCTTACATTTCCAAAGCAGCTGATATCAAAATTAAATCTGTACCAGCAGTTGACTTTAATACCCAACATACACTTGGATTATCATCGGTATCGATTACAAGGATAAAAGACAAAAGCCTGGTGAGCTGGCTGTCCCTCATGGTGAAATGGGACCTCTGAATCTTTGCTACCTTCTAGAGACACACCCCAGTTGTTGCTCCTAAGCCTCTCATGAGCCATGGGCTCCGTGCTGTTGGAAGAAAGTATTACATTGCCATGAACCTTCTTACATGCATTAGTGTTTTCTTCCACTTTTCCATACTGTGAAAGCCAAGTCTTCCTCCTGCTACATGCCTGACCCAACTGCAGTGTCCACTGATCCGGCTGCGTTACTGTCTCCCTGTGTTCTGACCACTTTAGCTTTGGTGAAGCCTTTCGTCTATATATGCATGCAAGTATAAGGCTATAAATATGTGCGATTCTGTCACGTAACTATACTGATATAGAGTTAAGTAGATTAATGTCATCCATCAAAACAACTTTCTGAACCTAAAAGTCCTTAGGACTTTTGTTCTGTTTTGCCCTTATGAAGGCAAGTGGAACAGTGTTCTTAGATGTGAGTGTCTAGTGGCGAAGTTGTCCCTGGTGAGCACACCGAAGGCTCACACTGCATTGCAGTTCGATGAACTGTCAATGAATGGAACATTGACCAGACGTCTAGTACTGAACTGAGGAAGAATTACACTCGAATTACCAATCTCCCACCCGCCCTCACATCCCCCGTATTGCTGGAGGTTATTAACCTCTTCAGACACCTCAAGAGACCCCCTACTCACAGGAGTGAAGCTCACTTATCTTTCTCTTCAAAGTCTGTGTCTCATACCTCAGAAGCACAAACCACCACACTGTAAAGGCCAGGGGCTCCAACCCCGGACCAGAATCCACAGACCCACCCATGCTGTTCCTCATCCTCACTGTGTTCTCCAAACCTCTGAGCCACCTCACTCACCTCTCTCAGGTGTGTGGTGCCTGAGGTGCTGAGTTATTCCCATGCGCACATCTTGAATTTTGAATGACTCATCTTAGGGAAATTGCAACAACCCTTGGTTTTGAAGCTCTGTGGCTCAGACGCAATTCAAGCAGAGGAATGGTCGTCGTGTATTTTAGTTAACTGAGCTGCAAGAGATCCTGCTGCTATCATGATTGGTATAAACATATAACTGTGTTAAACAAACGGCCCCAACTCTGTGGCTGGAGTGGAACGCTTATCACAGGGAGTGCCTTAAGCCTGTGCTGCCTGCAGTACAGCCTTAGGTCTATTGCACCTAGGACATTCGAGTGATGCTCCCTTTACAAGATACAGGCAGTCACCATGGTTACTCCAGTGCTTCTACAGATGTGCATCATACATACGGTAGGTTGGACTCCCTAATGGTCCACTTCCAGCAGGCCCCTCCTACCCATATAGTAACAACATGTTCTTGGCGTTGACCTTAAGTGGCATGAGTAAAGAAATTCAGTGAGGCCCTGGTTCCTGCAATGCTGTAACATTTTTCCTTAGATTTGTTTCTATGTAGACCCAGAACCTGTGTTGGGGGATTTGCATACTGATTTGCATTTCTGGAGTTTGCATAGCGGAAAAAGTGATCTTGATTAAGGAAAAAGATTTGGAGAGGCATTTCCTGGCTTCTATGTGGTGCCTTCCAGGCAGAATAGCTATGGTATGATTTTTGGGATTTTTTTGTTTGTTTGCTCGTATGTTTGTCTTTTTTTTTTTTTTTGCCTCAATTTCATATAAATGTAAACTTGAAGGAAGAGGCACAGGGGTAGCATGTAATTAACACGTCAAAGCTGATGCTCTCTTTACCAGACACACTTAGACTCTGCAGGTGACAGTCTGTGTCAAGCCCCCAGGCCACATCAGTGAATCCTTTTCATGTGAATTGCCAGAAGGACTCCTAAAATCATCGTGCTGGCTTTCAAGACTGGTAATGTAATCCAAACCCTACTGAAAAGGTCTAAGCCTGCACTCCCCCAGCGAGAAGTAAAAAAATGCTTCCCCACTGTTACTTGAAGAAATGTGGTCATCACATTGGATCCAAAGCACATTGGATCTTCATATGTGTAACACTGAGATTAGCAGAAGAGAGCAAGACAGCCTCAAGTCATCCTAGCACGGGCTGCTAAGCAGGTATGACAAGGTGGGACCTTTCCAAAATGAGACTTATGATACTATGGTTTGAATATGGCTTATCCCTCGGAATTTGTGCAGGAGTATAATTCCTAAAGTCACAAATGAATGACATTTGGAGGATGGAAACATTCCAACACAGTGTTTCGAGCAGTGATTTGGCTTACATACATCTAAGATCAATCACTGAATCCTGGTGGCTGTGAAGTACAGAGAGACAGATCTGTCTTTTGCTTTTCCATATCTTGTACTAATGGATTCTTCCAGAAAGAAGCAGTCACAAAAATAAAAGTGATGTCAACACTGTGCCCTTCTATGAGCCAAAGACCTTTATTATTAAAAAACACATTATCCTGCCAGGTATGGTGGTACATGACTAGAGAGGGATTTTAATCCAGAAACATGGCTACTCTGGCAAGGGACCATCCAAAGACCTTCTAGGTCTGTGGGATCTGACAGGAATGAAACACTTTTAACCCCTCTGCCTGGAATGCAGGCAGACCCTTAGCACACACCTTTAATCCCAAGAATGAAAGTAAAGTTAGTTTATAGAAACTAACTTTTGAAGTTAGAAGTTTGAAGGAAGCAGCCACGTTTGAAAGTGACGTCCAATTGAGGGGCAAGCAAAGTAACAAAAGTTAAAAAAGTGGACAGACTAAGTCAGAGATAGCATATGCCCAGCTCTCAGGAGAACAGACAAGAAAGAAAGGCTACCTAAGAGAGCAGTACAGAGAGGGAGATGGAGAGGGAGGGAGAGAGGGGGAGAGAGAGAAAGCAGTTTTACTGGGACAGTTTCACAGAGTCAGGACAGCCAGAGAATAAGAAGTAGCCAGAAGATTAGAACAGCTTGCCAGAGTTAGTTTGAGGCCAAGCAGAGCAATTCAGTTAGAAGGCAAGAGAAGCCAGTTTGAATCCATCAGTTTGTAGAGGAGTTTGGGCGGGAGAGATGAGTTAAATCAACAAGCCAGAGTTCAGAAAGAACTAGAAAGGGTGAGCTTTTTCATCAGGAAGCCTCACAGATGACAATTACATCAGGTGAATAAAAGTTACTTTTACATATGATTTTTAGCCCCAATACTCTGGATGCAGAGACAGGCAGATCTCTGTATTCAGGGCAGCCTGATCTACACAGTGAGTTCAGGTCCAGTCAGAGCTCATAGTGAAACCTATTTCAAATAAACAAAGACATTATCCTGCCACAGGAGACAGACAGATGGCTCATCAGGTAACAGAGCTTGAGGAGCTGAGTTTGAATGTTCAGCACTCAGGTAAAAAACAAACGACAACAGCAACAACAACAAAAAAAACAGGCACAGTCACAGGCACCTAAATCCACAAAGCCCAGAGCTGTGAGGGCAGAGCCAGAAGGACGGCCTAGGCTTGCTCTCTGCCAGCCTAACTCCAGGTGCACTAAGAGACGCATTCCCAAAGAAATAAGGCTGGGAGAGATAAGATAGAACACCCGGGATCCTCCCCTAGCCTAAATGTTCTCCCTTGCTCACTCACTCTCTCTCATACACATACTCTCTCTCATCTTCAACCTACCTCAGATATTCCCTTATAGCAACAAAATGGTTCAATATAATATGATAGTTATTTCTCCCTTTTTTCCCTTAGATACATATTACCGTGAAATCTCAAAACCTTCTTAATTTTTCATTTACTAGGTCAGAGAAACAGCAACAGTGAAAGCCCATCTCTTTCTTCTACCAATCTATAACAGATCGTGCAGAGAAGTCTAAGACAGGCAGAGAGCCATGTCTCATCTTCACCCATTCTTCACTCTGTTCCACTCACATCAATCTCATTCGGATCATGTTTCAGAATCCCAACTTTTAAAAAACAAGAAACCCCAGGAACATCCTTGGATCCTATTGGGTGAGTGACGTTCCATCTTGGATCCTATTGGGTGAGCGACGTTCCATCGCACCCATCAGCCTCATGAATCCATCGCTTACCACTTCCAAGTTCTGGTGATGTAGAATAGAACACAAACAAGGCTTTTAAGTGGGTGATACCTTTCAGCTATGAGTGGAGCTGCGTAGAGCTCTTTGCAGAAGGCCATGATGACCCAAGTTGGAAAAGGGTCTCTGCCAAGATTGGCATACAGCAAACAGAGAAAGAGTGAGAAAAGGAGACGATAATCAGACAGGACGTTAAAATCACTGAACTACAGAGACAAAAATCAGGCCACTTAGGAATAGGAGTTAAAAGTCATCAGAAAACGTACTCCTTGATCCCTTTCCTCACTAATAAATCTAACACTAGGTGGTAACTTCATTAGACACTGCTACAAGCACTTCATCTGTATCAACTCGTTCAAACAGCCATGCCAGATGCATAGTAGTAATGTCTCTGTATTTTAGAATAACGAAACAGAAGTGACTGTACTTTATGCAGTACAAGGTCACACAGCCACTACAGGACATGATGTTTCAATTCTCAAGTATTGCCCATGCTCACATACCTTTTCAACAAATGTCTTCTTTTTATTTTTATTTTTTTCATCTTTATTAACTTGGGTATTTCTTATATACATTTCGATTGTTATTCCCTTTCCTGATTTCCGGGCCAACATCCCCCTAACCCTTCCCCCTCCCCTTCTATACGGGTGTTCCCCTCCCCATCCTCCCCCCATTACCACCCTCCCCACAACAATCACATTCACTGGGGGTTCAGTCTTGGCAGGACAAAGGGCTTCCCCTTCCACTGGTGCCCTTACTAGGCTATTCATTGCTACCTATGAGGTTGGAGCCCAGGGTCAGTCCATGTATAGTCTTTGGGTAGTGGCTTAGTCCCTGGAAGCTCTGGTTGGTTGGCATTGTTGTTCATATGGGGTCTCGAGCCCCTTCAGCTCTTTCAGTCCTTTCTCTGATTCCTTCAACGGGGGTCCCATTCTCAGTTCAGTGGTTTGCTGCTGGCATTCGCCTCTGTATTTGCTGTATTCTGGCTGTGTCTCTCAGGAGAGATCTACATCCGGTTCCTGTCGGCCTGCACTTCTTTGCTTCATCCATCTTACCTAGTTTGGTGGCTGTATATGTATGGGCCACATGTGGGGCAGGCTCTGAACAAATGTCTCCTGTTTGGCCCTGGTGAGTGAAGAGTTGCTGCAGAATGAAGTAATGATTTCAGGTAATTCTGACAATTCGATCCTGAGTTTACTCTCTGGGGAAGATCTGAGTAATAGGAAAAGAAAGAGAGCCACTGAGGGGGCCTGAAAAGCAGATTGGAAGTCTCAGAGATGGCATGCTATTTTATCCATATGTGTGTGTGTGGGTGTGTGTGTGGGGTAACCTGGGTATATATCAAAGGCCAGGGTTAATTCCAGGAAGATGTCCGTGCACAGGTGACCGATGAGGGGGCAAGAAATGGGAGTATGGAAATGAGACAGTATGGATGATTTCTTAGTAGCTTCTAGAAGTCTGTAAGCCCTTTCATAGCATAGGCAGATGACTACATGAACTGTGAGTCTTACTAGAGAAAAACAAGATTAAAGGAGCTAGAGAAACTTGTCATTGCAACATCTGAGAAGCAGAATCTCAAAAAGTAACTTTAGAGTAGGTTAAATTCCCTTCCAGGGCTTATTACAAGTCTCTCCATATAACCCTGCACTGCCAGGTAAACAATGTCCCCCTCTGATCGCCAGCGCCCAAGTGAGAGCTCCTCTTCCAGCTGTGAGATATTGTAATTAGGTGTTGTCAGTGCAAACAGTCCTTGCAGGCCACAGAAGAGATGCGCTGGGAAGAGTTTGAAGCTGAGTTGAAAAACACAGGTGTTGCTTTGTTCAATCAAAGGCTAACAAGCCCCGTGGTGGGATGAAAGCTTGAGAGGTAGCAGGGGAAAGGAAAGCCCGTGTCCTTTGCTGGAACCCACGTCTAGAAGGAAAAAGGCCTGCAACAGCTTACTAAGCACTTTGCAACAGGGGGGAAAACGTAGTTAATACTGGATTTCAAGAAAGAAACAACATATACCTCTGGAAATGACCTGCGATGAAAATATATTTGTAAGGAACGAAGAAGCCATGGCAGTTAAAACTAAAGTTCAGACTCTTGCTTTGTTTTATTTATTTATTTATTTATTTACTCTTTTTTTATTTATATATTTTTTCTGAGGAGCTTCTACATCCTAAGCAAGCTCACTAAGCTTCATCCCAACCTTCAAGGTTAGGCTTTGAAGTCGATAACAAATTATAATTAATGTAGACCTTTTTGTTTCTGTCTTTTGGGGTCGGGTTGACATTTGTACACTGGCGTGCTGTGTGCCCATTACTGCCATAAGCACTGTACCCAGTCTACTAAAATCAGCATGAAAAAGGACCTTTCACAGGCACTAAACCACCAACCAGAGTACATGGAGGGACCCATGGCTCAAGCCGCTTATGTAGCAGAGGATGGCCTTGTTGGGCATCAACAGGAGGAGAGGACCTTGGTCCTGTGGAGGATTGAAGCCCCAGTGTAGGGGAGTGCCAGGGTGGTGAGGTGGGAATGGGTAGGTGGGAGGGGAGCACCCTCACAGAAGCAAGGGGAAAGGGGATGGGAGAGGGGAGGAGTGGGAAAGGGGATAACATTTGAAATGTAAATACATAAACTATTCAATAAAAAAAAGTTTTAAAAAAAATAATGGTAGTTAGGGCCTCCTCAGAAGGCTCGGCATGTGAAGGCACTTGTCACAGAAACCTGGGGACCTAAGTTTGATCTGGCAAACCAACTCCACACTGTTGTCCTCTGTGTGCTGTGTCATAAACACCTTCTTCTCAACATTATGTGTGCATGTAATAAATGGTTTTGCAAAAGAATGGTAATTGTTTTCCAGAAGTCTTACAAGCATGATGTTACAAAGTTTAAATGTACCATATATTTCTAAAACATGCTAACTACCACCCCGGTGTATAAGCTACACTTATACATCATGTATATCAGGTATCATGTACCCTCCTCACTTGCACAAATCCCCCTAGACCATACCAGCTCAGCATAGACAAGCAGGCACGCAGCTTTTGCTCCAAGCCTTGCATCCCCGCAAGTCAAGAACCTGCAAGATTCTGAGAGATCCTCTGAAAATAGAGAGAAGCTTCACTTTAAACTTGAAGCTTTGTCCCCCTCCCATCTCCATTATCCAGTTACATCTGTAGTCGGAATTTGTTCTGTGGAACCCTGAAGCAGTATTTCTCCTCATTTCTATGGAGACAGCTCCTATCAACTTTTGAAGGAACTTGCCTGTACTGTAAACAAACCTCTCTTGGCAATTGGCCTGTTTTCTTTTCCTATCTCATCTTCCATCTGCTCAAAGGCTTCGCTTCAAAAAGAAATAGGTTGCAGGTGTGTACTTTTTCTTTCTTGACTACCCTCCCCCTTTGTTTCTGAAAGGGGTGGATCTTGGAGGCTAAAATCCGCTCCACTGGTGACATTAACAGTCCCACACAATGAGGCCAAATACCTGTGTGTACCTGTGAACCAGTAGCTGGAGCAGACTGACACTTGGAACTATGGTTACGTCTTAACAAAAGCCCTCATGGAAACCAGAGGCAGCCTCATGCATTTCATGAAGCAAATTACCAAACAACAAACAAACCATAGCGCCAGCCAAAGATAAAACCAAATCAATCTTTAAGGCTCTTTCATTAAAGGCAAAAGTGATTATTACACAAGTATTTTAATGACAGGAACAACCTTGCTAATAATAATCACTGTGTGGGGAGAAGGGGTTTTTATTTCCTTTTAGGAAAATAAAGCAAACAAACAAAAGGCCTCTCATATTTAACTTGGGGTTTCATAGCTTCAAACCCGAAGTGCTATATGTCCAAGGCACAGGATGTGGGTCGGTTATTTGTCTGAATAGTAACTTTAATAGTCTGATAAGCTCACTTTTCTACACTATTTTTCTCTTGGTGTCAGAGCTATCATATCAAGTGACTGCTAGAGTAAACAATGGTGTGGCATTATTCCAAATAAATATAAAAGGTCAACCTAGAAGAAGAACAAGATAAATTTCCTTCACCAAACACCAAATTTGAAGGAAGCCAATTAGAACTTGGCTAGAATTATAGGAAGACTTATGCACATATGAACCATCTTAGATGTCTCCTGAAAACGTGTTGTTTGCTGTGATGGTTTGTATAGGCTTGTCCCAGGGAGTGGTCCTATTAGGAGGTATGGCCTGGTTAGAGTAGCTATGTCACTGTGAGCATGGGCTTAAGACCCTCATTCTAGCTGCCTAGAAGTCAGTATTATCCTAGCAGCCTTCAGATGAAGATGTAGAATTCTCAGCTCTGCCTACACCATGCCCATCTGGATGCTGCCATGTTCTTGCCTTGATGATAATGGACTAAACCTCTGAACCTTTAAGCCAACCTCAATTAAATGTTGGCCCTATAAGACTAGTCTTGGTCATGATGTCTCTTCTCAGCAGTAAAACTCTAACTGTTAAGATAGAAGTTGGTACCAGGAGCTGGGTATTGCTGTGATAAGCCTGACCATGCTTTTGTTTGGAAGAATGTGGATTTGGGGATTTTGGATTTGGAGTGCAATAGAATGCTTTAAGTGGGGCTTAATTAACTATCCTAGTATGAATATAGAAGATTTTATTGCTGAAAGTCATTTGAACTGTGGAAATCTGGCCCAAAACTTTTCAGTGGAGAAAAACTTCATTGTGGCCTACAAACTGTTTTTGTAGTATTTTGGTGAAGACTGTGGCTATTTTTTCCCTTGCCTGAAGAGTCTGCCTGAGGCTAAGGTGAAAGACTCAGATTAATTACATTGACACTGAAGTGTCAGAAACACCCATCATAGACTTTGTTCTCTGGTTAAGTCTTGTGATGAGTATTTTTAACAAGCATAGCAAGCATAGCAAGCTGAGAAAGGAAAAATATAAAATATATGGTTTGTGTATTAAAGGGGCACCAGAAAGTGAAATGGATCTGAATCCCGTGTTCAAGGAGATAGCAGATTAAGGAATGGGACTTTGGGGCAAGATCCTACCCAGCTAAATTTAGATCCAGGAATAATGTTACAAACCTTTAATACCAGGAGATAAAGCCAAGCAGATCTCTGAGTTCAAGGTCAGCCTGGGACAGAGAAAGTTCTAGATGAAGGTTTAAATCCAGGCATGGTAGACCACACCTTTAATTCCCACAAGACAGGCATGCCGATCTCTAAGTTCAAAGTCAGTCAACAGAGCAAGTTCCAGGACACCTAAGTTTAGGCAGTGAAGGAGTTGGAAAATGGAAAACTGGTGATAATGTAATAACAGGGCCAAGTTCTAGCCCCAGGAAGCAGCAGAACTCATCAGCTTTGGCCATATGGATCTAGCTTTATATTAAAGAGGAGGAGGAGACTACTGGGGCAATTGATGCTGGTCAGCTGGAGCTAAGAAATTAGTGATGATTAAGAAGAGACCAGCATCGCTGAGGTGAAATCTTCTGGGAAGTGTTTTCTGAGAGCACCAAGAAGCTGTGTTCCAGAGATAGCCGAGGTTGTACCTCATACTGGAGCTGTACTTGGTAATGTGTTAAGAGTCACTCAGGTGGTGTTGATGGCATGAAGAGGTCATGAAGAGCAGCTGGGGCTGGGCACTGAAAGAGGTGACAGAAGGCCATTGGTGAAGGTGCAGTCTCAGTTGCAGTTGTTGGCCCAGGACTGAAGGGTCATGCAAAGGAGTTGAGACTTGGCACCATGAAGAGAGCCTAGGAGAGGCTATTGATGAAGCCTTGTTGCAGCAGAAGACTCCAGCATATTGGAGATGCCAGTACCATGGGATGATCACCAAGAACAGCAGCAGCAGTGGAGTGGATCAACCGTAGTTTAGAGTGCTACAAAGGGCAGAGCTAGAGAAGTGATGCCATCCCTTTGGAGGAGCCCAGAAGATCATGTGTGGATCCCAGACATTGAAACAAGAAGTGGTAACATTAAAGATGCCTTGGAGACCCCAAAATGTTTGAGATGCCAGAGCCAATGGGCTATCCGTGAGGAAAGCTGCTAACAGGGAGTGGAATCAACCCAGGAGAAAGAAGTTAGTTGCAGTCAACAAAGGTGAAAAAGGAGTTTGAAATCTGAAGACCACTTTGACATCAGACACAAAGATGCAGAGTTTGGAGTTTGCCCAGCTGGTTTCCTGTCTTGCTTTGGGGATTACAGTAAAGTGATTGGATGAATCTCAGAAGAGACATTGAACTTTGGACTTTTAACATTGTTGAGACTGCTATAGACTCTGGGGACTCTGGAAGTTGGACTAAATGTATTTTGCATTATGCTATGTTTAGGTATGGCCCCCATAGACTCATACGTTTGATCAAGTCTATGGGGGCCAGGGAGTAGAATGTGATGGTTTGTATATGCTTGGCCCAGGAAGTGGTCCTATTAGAAGCTGTGGCCTGGTTGGAGTAGGTGTGTCACTGTGGGAGTGGGCTTTAAGACCCTCATCTTAGCTAACAAAGCCAGTCTTCCACTAGCAGCCTTCAGATGAAGATGTAGAACTCCCAGCTCTGCCTGCACCATGCCTGCCTGGATGCTGCCATGTTCTTGCCTTAATGATAATGGACTGAACCTCTGAACCTGTAAGCCAGCCCCAATTAAATGTTGTCCTTATTAGACTCGCCTTAGTCATGGTGTCTGTTCTCATCAGTAAAACCCTAACTAAGCCATTTCCTACTTTGTTTTTAATTTCCTTCAACATACATGAAAAAAACCACCTTACTGATGATACCTAAAGAAAAATCTTTCTTAACTTATTTTAGTTGGCTTATGGAAAACTGTGTCCCTCAGTATCATAGGAGATTATCTCCAGGCTTTTCTCAGATACTATAGTCTGAGATGCTCAAGAGGCTTATGGGAAATGGCCGTGCATTTGTGTCCTTATGAATATTTTATCCTTATGCATATTTCAATCATTTATAGATTACTCATGATTAATAATATATTGTACATGGTAAACTCATATTATTTTAGGAATAATGATAAGAAAACTGTATTTTCAGTATAGAGGCAAATGTTTGTTTTAATATTTTTAACATTTCTGATCTAAAGTGATTGCAGCTGTGGATTTAGAAATCAGCAGAATCTTGTTGAATGATGAAATCATGCTAGAACATCTTGTCTCCTTGTGTCCTGGCCGTTCTCTGTGGTGATTGCTGATATTGCCCCCAAACCATAGGTTTGAGAAGAACATGGTGGCCTCTCTTGAGCAAATAATAGAAAATAATGCAACCTATACTGAGTTTCCAGAATGTTTTTGGTTGTTGACAATCTTAGGGAGTATTTGAACAAGGCACAGAATTAATAAGAAAGGAATACTTCTCATTTTAAGGTGTTTTTAAGTCCTTATTTTTATTGTATAGTCAAACTTTAACACATTTAGTTTTGCAAATAATTTCATATTACAGGATAAAGAAAAAACAAGCCAATAAAAGCAAACACCAACAAAGGACTGTACATAGTGTACACACATGTTCTTGTGGGTATGTGTACATGTGCTTGTGAGTGCACACACACATATGAATGCCTGTGGAGGTCAGAGGTTGGGTGTCTTTTTTGATCCCTCACCCCTTTATTAGATGGGATGTGGTAAGGTAGATGTGGTAGATTGAATATACTTGGCCCAGGGAGTGGCACTATTTGGAGGTGTGACCTTGTTGGAGTAGGTGTGTTACTGTGGGCATGAGCTTATAAGACCCTGGTCCTAGTGGTCTGGAAGCCAGTCTTTTCCTAGGGACCTTCAGATGAAGAGACGAGAGGAAGGACTCTCAGCTCCTGTTGTACTATGCCTGCCTAGGCTCTGCCATGCTCCTGCCTTGATGATAATGGACTGAACTTCTGAACCTGTAAGCCAGCCCCAATTAAATGTTGTCCTTATTAGAGTTGCCTTGGTCATGTAAAGCAGTAAAAGCCTGACTAAGACAGACTGAGACAGAAGTGTCTCTCATTAATCATGTATTTCACCAATTTAGGTAGATCGGTTAGCTAATGAGTTACCTGTTTCCTACTTCCATTCCAGCTCAGCTCTTCTTGTTTGAACTATTGACAATTTATAACCAATCTCCCCAACCCCAAATAATCTTTTCATCTATCTTTACAAAACAATATGTGGCAAAAACCAACAATAGCTACTTAAAGTCCTTTATATATAAATTATACCACCCTTGAGCTAAGGCAAGCTACCTTTATTGAATATCCCCTATAGGACCAGATTGCTCCTTGACCCCAACTTTGGGGATGAGCCCTCTGTATTCTGAGCAGACACCCCCATACATAGAGGAGCTGAAACAAAACTCTGAAGTTACTAGAAAGAAATAGATCCCAACTTGAATAAATTCTGTATAACATTATATCAAAATGCACTGTGTATGAGTTAAATTCGGAAGGCCTCCTACAGAGTTTTTAAAAATCATTTAATGTATAACAGATATGCATTCAAATTTTAAGGCAATTTGGGGAAACAAAATCACTCCTACTGCAGAGTTTTGACATCAGAAAGAGCATCCAATGGATTTTTTCCCCCTATTCCCTCTTAATATCCAAGAGGAGTCCTTTCCTTGTGCTAAAGAAATATGAAAATTTTCACCCAAGGGACAGATAAAGGGCACACTAGTAAATGACCCTATTAAAAACTACAGAGCTGCGAACTCCTCAAAACTGAAATATCCCTACTTAAACTACAAAATGTTAATTTGTCATTAACCTTCACAACATCTTCTCCCTGCTACATGAGAGAATTTAGTGTCTTCATGTAATTGTTTCTTTTAGCATGCAAGACGTACCATCTGCAAGCATCTCTCATGAGACTAAATCGTAGCTGGTTCATGGTCCATTTATTAGGTATTCCCTTCCTGAAGGCACAGAATCAATTGACGATGACTGGTTCTGAGAATATTTTCACCCCTTTTTGGATCAACACCTGCTAGTCTGGTCTTGTGTCTCTTTCACTCCCTCAGATAGTGTTTCACTGCTTAGAGGCCTTTGAAAGGCAACAGATAACAAACACTCTTTGGTCCCTGGATTTCAATAGAATAACCTGAAACTCCTTATCACGAAGGCCTAGGCAGACCACGATATTGGGGAGTGGCTGAGGTTTCCCAGGTCCTAGTTCCATGAATAAGTTGATTTCTTTAAAAAAAAAAAAGGGGGGGGGTAAACTAAATGTATATTCGTGTCCCCAAGATAGTTTTTCTTTATTTTTAACAGCAGTAACAGTGACCTGTCTAGGTCTTCCCACTTTGCTCATTTCAAAACCCAGTGCTCTGTTTACAGCTTGTCTTCTGCATACAGACAAGGACTGGCTAGACATCAAGGCACCAAGGGTCGTGTCTCAGCGGAGACAACAACGGGGTTGAATACGGGCACATTTTCAGATCTCTTGGTGAAGAGGCTTTTAAGTAGCCTGGTTGACTAGTTCAATGGACAGGAGATGAGCTCTCTGTGGATGTCAGGCATGTCCTTAAGCCAGGCTCAAAGGCTTTTAAGAAGAAAACTACCAGTCTAGCTAAAGAGTTCTGGCTTTCGAATGTTAACAAACTTGCGTGTGTGTGTGTGTGTGTGTGTGTGTGTGTGTGTGTGTGTGTGTACTGATGGTCTGTCCTCCTCCTCACTGCTCCACACCTTGCTATGTGAGTGTATGTGTTTGAATTTGATATTTATGCAGCATGTCATGAGCAGGTGTACACAGCAATCGATCAGAATGCTCTACCAATGAGCTCCTGCACTCTCGGCAGTCTAGCCCACCCAACAGTATCTGGAAACTGGCTGGTATGAGTGAATAGATCGATTCTAACCTGTACCCCTCTCCTTCCACAGCACATGCATCATCTATCAGGGTCTGTCATAATTCTGGAGCAGCAGGCCAACACCTCTCAGAGTCAACTATGGCAAATCAGTTAACTCCTCTTTTTTTTTTTTCTTTTCTTTTCTTTTTTAGCTGGGGACTGAACCCAGGGCCTTGTGCTTGCTAGGCAAGCTCTCTACCACTGAGCTAAATCCCCAACCCCTAATTAACTCCTCTTTAATTCCTCTATTTTATAATAATGAAATAAATACAAACTGACTACCGATCTTAGAGCCGGCACTGCACTAAAGCAGACAGAGTGAGAGGACAATAAAATTGGATCATGCAGGGACAGACATGAAATGCAAAGGAAATGGTTGCTTCCCATCTACTTAGGAAGAAAGAGTGAAAATGAGCTGTAGAGGGAATCATTTGGACAACATACGAGAAAATTTCACCTGTCAATAAAGCCTTTGGCCAATGAGCTGAGGAAGGATTAGAAGGTGGGACATCCTGGTAGAGAGAGATTGGATTTCTAAGATAGAGACAGGCACAGGGGGAGATTTGCTCTGGAATGCTGAGACAGCAGAAAAAGAAAAAGACAAAAACCAAAAACTGAGAACCAGGTGACCAGCCATGTGGCAGAACTTGGAACAGAATAACAAGATGATTAAGTTCTCAGCTAGTTAGGGAAGAATCCTAGGCTTTTGGCCTAGGCACTTATTCCTATATAAGAAGTCTTGGAGTCATTATTTTGGGAAACAGTGGAATTTCTTTAGGGATAATGTTTTGAAACTAAACAGCAAGAGTGATTGGACAACATTGTGATATACCAATAGCTGTTATATTTTATACTCCAAAATGCTTACTTTTACATATATTGAATACAATTTAACATGGTGTTGTAAGAATTACAAGCCCTAACGCATATCTTCCTCACTATTCTAAAAAGAATGCTGAATATTGCCTACACGTCTCAGAAAAACAATTGTTCCACTGAGACTTCTCAACCTATGCACGGTGTGTTTGGAAAGACTGCACTGTCCTTGAATGTGGTTCCTGTTCTGCTAAATTACACTGAACTGAGTCTGGATCAGAAATCGGGGGGATACTGTAACCTCCCTCACTGAAAACATTTCCCGACAAGCAAGAGAGTATTTACCTCTTGGATATCATCCATGATATGAAAAATAAATGAATAAGCAACATTAATTAATATTGAGTTGTCCCTGACTGACATGTATTCTGTCACAATAAGACTTTCTTTTCCGGAGCTGGGGACCGAACCCAGGGCCTTGTGCTTCCTAGGCAAGCGCTCTACCACTGAGCTAAATCCCCAACCCTACAATAAGACTTTCTTAAACCAAGCTCTGTTGTCACATAGCTGAAGTTGACATTGTTCTTCCACAAATCAGCAAGTATTTATTGCACTCTACTTTAAAGGCTTCTACTAAGGGGTAACAGGAAATGACAAAACAAAGTTTCATTGCGATTATTTTATTTACAAAGTAGTGTTTGCTTCTCAAACAGATGCTATCAAACACTGGCTAAGCGAAGAGATACAATTTAACCTCTTCCTTCTGTAAATTTTGGCAAGACTACCTTGGCATACATTGTTCTTAGTGCGACCCCAGGGGCAGGGAAGTTTGGATTATTTACTGCCCACTGTTGGATCACAAAGTTTGAAGGGCCTGGTAAATACTACATCTGGGGTTTGAATCAGATCTCAGACATCTGTGCTGGTACAGTTGGGACCCAGAAGATCTGAGTTCTAACGGCAGTCCTGCTATAAGGTTGTTAAGTGCCATTCACATACTATGTGAGAAGGTGGAGTACGTTTTCTCAGCTACGCTGTCTACAGAAGCTACACTTTCAGTTGGCAAATGTGGGAATTAGTAAAGATTTTTTTCCTGGTCATTTCCTTTGGTTGTTTTGCTCTGCTTTTCAAGACTGGTTTCTTTGTGTGTAGCCCTGGCTGTCTTGGAACTAGCTTTGTAGACCAGGCTGGCTTCAAACTCACAGAGATCTCTACATGCCTCTGCCTCCCTGGTGCTAGGACTAAAGGCCTGTGACACCCTGCCCGTCTCTCAGTCATTTCTTAAGCCTTTATCTTAGCATAATTCTGTTCTTAGATGCATCAAACCACACCGAAGACTCACGAAGTAAGTTATGTTTGCCATACCGTCTTCAGCTGAGGTAGCTCTGGAGAAGGATTTCTTCGAGTTCTTCAGGGAGAACGTGAGCTTCCTAGAGCCGCCCTGCTCAATCTCCATAAAATACCCCCTCATGTTTTCTGTCTCCCTTTAGGTCCTTGAAAGTTTTGTTTCTATCTTGTTGTTCTTGTTTAGCATCCATAAAATGAAATACGGACCTCACCAGGCATAGGGCAAACAGTGCATTTGAGCCACACTATCTCTGGCTGAGCTAACAAGGTCCTACACCCAGTCTCATTGTCAGCTTACAAGGGTGTGAAAGAGATAAGGTGGGGTGGGAACCTGACCCACTGACAGCCAATCAGAAGAGCTTTTGTCTGTGGATCTGAACAGGGTGACTCATCAGCCACCAATCCCAGAAGCTTTCAAACAGGAGAACAAAAGTCCACTCTTATCCCAAAGGCTATGCTTGGTTTTATTCCCCTGTACAGAAAAAAGAGAAGTTAGTTTAACTGTTGAGAGTAACTTCAGAATTGGCAGAAAACAAACCTCAGAGGGGAGAATCCAAACAGACAAACTAAGTGGACCACATCTGGTCTCCATAGTAACAGTGGAGAAAAGCAACTGTAATAGAGAGATAGGATCCTGGTGACCTCATTTATCTGAAAAGCAAACAAAATTGTTGTAAAAACTAATAATAAAATGACCTCAGCATTCCAGTCACAAATGGAGTCCCCATTGTGACTACTTCCTTTATAGCCTCAGTTCTTTCTTTCTTTTTTTTTTTTTTTAAGATTTGTTTATTTATTATGTAAACAGTGTTCTGCTTGCATGTATGACTGGACACCAGAAAAGGGCACCAGATCTCATTACAGATGATTCTGAGCCGCCATGTGGTTGCTGGGAATTGAACTCAGGACCTCTGGAAGAGCAGTCAGCGCTCTTAACCTCTGAGCCCACCCCACCCCAGCCTCAGTTCTTACTAGACAGGGACATGCGAGGTGTATATTCATTTGTGAGCTCCTTAGGGCCTTTAAAGGCAGGACATCACATATATATATATATATATATATATATATATATATATATATATATATATATAGACACACACACACAAAATCTTCATTTCCCATAGTTTTTCAAGTGATGTGGAATATGGACTATTATACTGATATATATGAGCTATATATACTGGTACATTTTAAATTCAGAAGAAAAAAAACCTCTCCCAGAATTTGTACCAGGAAACACAAAAGGTATAGAATGGCTGTAATTTTCTACACTGTAACTAAGAAAGCGCTCCTAGGAGTGGCAGGGGTAAGGGCACCCAATCTGCCCAGAGAACATGCTATCTACCATTGTCTGGAAAGGACCTCCAGAGTAAGGAGGCAGTAAACACATAAGGGAAATCAGAAATCAAAGCAAGCCATAACCAAGTCAGCCTTTACACTATCTGATTCTTTTCTCCTGTTGGTTTTTTTTCCCCCTGTCATTTTTTAAAAATCGTTTCATCGTTTTTATCATCAGAGGCGAACAGAGCTTGGAAAGGTCATCTCGAGACCCAGCTCCTAAGTGAGGCACCAAGCACGGCATCCTCATGGCGTGGTTTATCTAGCTGCTCATCTCCCAGATGGCCTAGGAAGTAAGGAGTCGTTCCAAATGCCCCTTGAATGCTGGCTCTGGAAGTCTGTCGAGCTCCTGGCATCTTGTGAAGAGAAATGATATAGGAAGTAGATTATTTATTTGTAGATTCCAGGGACTTGTACTCCATAATCCTGCTATCCTGATCATACTGGTTTGGAAACTGGCATTGGATCCAAACACAGTCATCGATTGGCATTTCAGCAACACGGAAGACAACTTAAAAGATAGGTTCGAGATCTGTCTCTATGCTAGATACAACTGAGTGGATGTTAGAATTATCCGGAGGGCTTACATATCGCATACACAGGAGCCTGTGGAATGGCAAGGGAGGGAGAGGTTTAGCTATATGCCCAAGCCAGGCTTTACTATAAATACTGAAATAAGAGGGGGGAGGTGTAACAAAAAGCCAGACGCAGTGAAGAATTGCTAATGCCCACTGCCAAGAGGAAATTGTGGATTACTTCAGTCAGAACACATCTATTGGGCATCTTCTATATTCCAAGATCCAAACGTGAGTCAAACGAAATGCCCGTCCTGATGAAGCCACCAGAACCATGCCACACAGTGACCAGAGTGCAGCAAATGCCTAAAATGTCAAAACACACCACACGCTGAAAGCAAAATGCAAGGAGAGAGCCGAGTCGCGCGGCGTTGGTGAGCAGGAAGCTCGGTGAAGGGTTTCTGACATTGGAAGGCAGGTCTAAAATGCTCAAATAGAAATTAAATCGGCGAGAGCCATTTGGGGAGAACCGTGATAGAATGAAGACATCAGGACAAATAAGGGGCAGAGGAGAGGTCAATGGAGACATTCAGGTAAAGGCCAGATCATGCCAGCACTTGTAGGCCATTTTCATGATTTGGTTTTTAATCCCAAGAGCAGCGGGAGGCCATCAAAGGATTCCAATGTGGGGAGACAAGCTGAGATGTGCATCTAACCTGACAACTGGAACCTCTGTGGGAACGGAACTTAGAGTGGAAAAACCAGTTCACGGGCTTCTGCACCAGGGCACCGATGGTGTCTTGAACTAGAGCTCCGGATGGTATCCCAGAAATCCAAGTCCTGGCTGGGAGACGACATCCAATTCAGCTCTGCATCTGTTCTCTATGGCGTGATCCTAGCACCAGGTAAATACTCGGGACGCGGTCATTGGCTAAATGGAAATCGATTCCAAAGGACCCAGCAACCAGCAGTAGCGATTGTACGTTTTCTCCTCCCCAGCAAATCCACAATAAGGAGAGATGTCTAACCGAGCCGCCTTAGGGTCTGTACTTCTCTCACGCGGGTGCATGAAGGCGGGGGGGGGAGGGGGGAATTTCTGCCCTGAGATAACCTCATTCGCTGATAATGAGGGAATCGGTAGCGCAAGCAGCAGACGTCCTGGTGAGGAAATATCCCCTACGAGCATGGGCCAGGACCCTGATTTCAATTCTGAAAACCACAAAACAAAAGGAAAAGTTTAGTCAGGCAGGCATGGACTTAGAAAGCTGTGGCAGGGGGATTGAAAATCCGATAAACAGACCGCGCCTCAAAAACACAAACAAACAAAACAGCAACCAAAGCCAACGAACAAACCGAGACCCTGTCTCAAGCTGCCCGGCTGCGCTAATCTCCCACGGTAAGGTAGCAGGCTGCTGGTTGAACTCTATAGGGCTGTAATTGGGTGATAGAGTGTTTGTCTAGCCTGTAAAGGGCCCCGGATTTGACTGCCAGCCCTGAAAGAAGTAAATAAGCCATCTGTCTCCACTTCTTCATCTGTGCGGTAGAATTATTAGTGTTTTGCCTATCTGAAACTGCCACGGTGGAGATTAAGTAAGATTACATGCGTTAATCTTTTATCACGAGGTTTGACACATAGAAAGCTCTCGATAAACATTATTATCTTTACCGTCCTTCGCCGGACTCTGAGCTTTGCAAAGGGCAATGGCACTCTTTGCGGGAGGACAGGTCCCCCCGCCGCAAGGCTCTCGTCCATCCTTCGGAATTGGAGAATTTCGTTTCGCATGTTCATTTCAAAGCCATCTTTGAAAACTCAGGTAGTCTAACAATCTCTAGTATCCTGGAAGGGAACATTCTTCCCACCCTGTAATTAGCAACCTCCCCATCGACTTCCTCTTTTCCTGTTCCAAGCAAAATTATTCAGTCTGCTTGCCTTTCCCCCACGGTCCTGCTGTTTCAAAGCTAATTGCGTCTACTCGCGCGTTGCACACCTGCCTTACGTTACTTTGCCTATTAATTTTGCGTTCTTGTAAACAGATTGCATCTACTCCATTGGTCCCCTTTCCCTTCTTAATAATGAACTTCCCGCTCTGGTATTGGCTGAGAGTTCTCCTTCAGCCCAGGCTTCTTCATCCAGTCTCCAAATTCTTTGCCACTTAGGTGGTTGCTTTTGGCACCCACCTTGTTCATTCACCTTTGTTAGGCAACCGGACTCAGAAAACATCCCTCTGACAGAATACAGGAGAGAATTATTCCTCCAAGCATTTTTTTAAAACTATCCTCTCCTTTGAGTTGGTTTTTTATTGTCTCCTCCCTTTGAATGTCTAGTAATAAGCATCTTCCAGGTAGAATTGCACATTGTCTATAATTCTGGCAGGTGAAGGGAAGAAGGAGAAGAAGAAAAAGGCCCACCTCCAGGCACTCTTCCAAATGAATCAAATAAAAACCCTCCCAGCCCCATCCCTCTGGGCACTTGTCAGCATGGGCAGGCTTCCTCCGGGGAAATTAATTCTGCCTTTTCCAATCTTCATACTTTACGGGCATTCCTCACCCTCCATATCTGAATCCAGTGTAGGCTGATTGTGTTCCTTAATTGTACTCTTAACACTGACTTCATCTGCTGATCCTGAGCCTTGTTTCATGGCTCCTTGCAAACTATTCATCTCCCGATCTACACCCCTCCCTACCCCACCCTCTTGGATTTCTTTCTACAGTTCTTAAACAGGATCCTCGGGATTTTGTTTGTTGGAAGCATTTTTCCCCCTTCCTTTCTTTCTTTTAATGTGAGGCCTCTTGTTTTGCTTGGTTTTGTTTTGAATTCTTACTTATTACTGGGGAGGGGGGGTGTTTCCAAGGTTCTGTGCTTTGTTTTCCTGAATGGCTGCCTTCACCCCTAAATGATCAGCTCAAATTTGTCTGCTTAGGCACAAGGGAGCCCAGAAAGGGGGGTGGGGTGGGTACGAGTTACTGGGTTAAGAACCAAGAAATCTTACCACAGAGAGAAGCCTCAATGATTTGCACAGTCTCTCTGACATGACGTCTTCCTAGCTGCATTATAAATACCCCAACTCATAGGAAAACTCAGAACTATGCAAGGGCAACTCCCTGCCTTA